>NC_045452.1:9007097-9072477 GCF_002776525.5 Piliocolobus tephrosceles
AAGAAAGAAAGAAAAAGAAAAAAGAAAAAAGAAAAAAAAAGAAAAATCAAGCCAGGTGAGGAGGTAAAGGCAGTAAAGCAGGGAGGTAGCCACCTACTCCTGCCTTAGGCTAGAGATTATTGCATTAATCACCAACCCCCTGGACATGCTGGGAAAGAGAAGTCTTAGAGACAGTCTCTCTCCCAGGGTGGGAATTCCAACCATAATGCCCCACAGCCACTGTTTGCACACTTCCATTGATGGAGAGATCACTCCCTGCCCAGGCAGCCGTACTAAACAGCTCTGGCTATGAGAACAGTCTTCCTTTCCATGAGGGAGCCTGTCTCCCTGCACGCCCTCTGGGGCCATGTGACCGGGACATGTGTCTCCTAACCACCTCTAGCCTCTCCTGCATCCATGGTGGTCCTTACAGAAGGGGCCAGTTGGACTGCTGGGACACTATGAATGTATTCATGAGAAGGATGGAGTCACAGCCAGGAAAAACATCTGTCATCATCTAAGGATGGGGATTCATGAGGACATGGTGGCAGAGTGTCTGCAGAATAGGACACTTAGAATTGGTGAGCCTAAACCACCAAACCTCTGAAATTGTAGGCAAAATTGTATTTGCATAAGCATAAGCTTTGCTGAGGAAATAGTTTACCAAGAAGGCCCTGACCTTCACCTCAACCTACTCCAAAACATTAACGACCCCTGGAATAAATCATAGGTTCTGAAGTCACAAAGACCTGGATTTCAGTCTTGCCGTGTGATCCCAGGCAAGTCGCTGTCCCTGTCTGAGCCCCAAAGTCAAAGCAACACAGATGTGTTGGTCGCTTCTAACAGCTTGTCCAAACTTCCCTGGTTCAGATGCCCTCAGCATGATTTCTCTTCTGGTCTCACTTCCTCTCTGTGATCATCTACTTAGTATTGTTCCCTAAATTGACCTCCTTCTTTTACTTAAAAAACTTATTTATTGAGTAAATAAATAAGGACATTTATTTTAAAAACTTTTTATCATCACCTTCAATGGGAAACTAGCTCTGCATGCCATAGATATAGAACCATAAAAATGAGGACAAAACAACATCGCCAGCTTAGAGACAGCCTCTGCTGCCCTCCCCACCCACCACCAGGCTTTACAAAGGCAGATTAGCAAGCTTTGGAGAGAAGTGTTGAAGATACGTTAGCACCCAACTGAGACTTTCTAAGAAGGTTGATGTAGGCCTAGGAGGGTGGATCACGAGGTCAGGAGATCGAGACCATCCTGGCTAACACGGTGAAACCCCTGTCTCTACTAAAAATACAAAAAAAAAAAAATTAACCTGGCATGGCAGTGTGCGCCTGTACTCCCAGCTGCTGGGGGGACTAAGGCAGGAGAATGGCGTGAATCCGGGAGGCGGAGCTTGCAGTGAGCCGAGATCGCGCCACTGCACTCCAGCCTTGATGACAGAGCAAGACTCCATCTAAAAAAAAAAAAGAAGATTGATAGAGAGCTAGAAGAGAACCACTTTCTCGCTGCCTGATTTGTACTGTTTAATGTCCTCTGTGTCAACAGCAGGTGATCCAGTCCTTGGAAAGACCTAAGGTCCTGACCTGCAGTAGCCAAGGCAGGGAGGGGGTGATCTAAGGGGTCCTGTGCTCAGACACCCAACAATGACTTTTGACCCAAGCCCCCCACTGGATAATCAGCAAGAGGCCACAAAAGCACAGATACCAAGAATAAGAGGCCCTCGAGCTGGCTTCTGGGAGGACAGGTTGGGAATGTCTCGCCTTGTGGGCCACCGTGGCCTCACAGACAGGAGACATCAACCAGCATGGCTGCAGCTGGGCCCCAGAAGAACACTGGGGGAGAGGGGTGCAAGCCCTGGAGCACAGCAGGGGTCCCCCATTTTCCTGGGGGGACCTTGGAAGCAATATACACACACTACGGGCCTGGATATTTTTCAGCTTCTTTGCTAATGGGTTGTGTGTCCGTGAGTGAGTGGCCTTACCACATTGAATCTCAGGTGCCTCATTGTGCCTCAGTTTCCCCTCTATAGAGAGCCTATTTCTCCATCATGTACAGTAAGCACTGTCCCTAAGGCCCAACGATACTTTTAGGAGCTTTAAAAATGTTTTAATTTGTTTAAGACAGAAGAATAAAGATGTTTTTGATGAAAATGTTTTCATATACAAAAATTAATGTTTTCATCTTTGTACCCATATAGTCATGAAATATAATTTTTAATATTTTAATGCAGAAAGGGGCCCAGGAAAGCCATCATGTGGCCTCTATAACATGGAGAAGATAAAAATATTTGCATGGAGGCCCGGCACAGTGGCTCACAGCTATAATTCCAGCACTTTGGGAGGCTAAGGTGAGCAGATGGCTTGAGGTCAGGAGTTTGAGACCAGCCTAGCCAACATGTTGAAACCCCGTCTCTACTAAAAATACAAAAAGTATCTGGGCATGGTGGCGGGTGCCTATGGTCCCAGCTACTCAAAAGACTGAGACTGGAGAATTATTTGAACCCAGGAGGCAGAGGTTGCAGTGAGCCGAAATCGTGCCACTGTACTGCAGCCTGGGCGACAGAGCAACAGAACAAGACTATGTCTCAAAATATATGTGTGTGTGTATGTGTGTGTGTGTGTGTGTGTAAAGCTCAGCCTATACCCAGCATCAGGGGTGTGTGTGTGCATGTGCATGAAAAGCTCAGCCTGCACCCAGCATGAGTTCAACAAATCCTCTTAGCATTTTGTTGGTGTTGACCTCAGAGGAAGGAGCACTGGTTTAGGAGTCAGGAAACAGAAAGTGTCCTGGGCTTTGTCCCGCTCTGTGTAACTTCTGGAAACTGTCTCCTTGCTGCCCGTGGTTTCACAAGTGGTACAGTGACAGCCTTGGAGTTGGGGGTCTCCTTCTGGCTCAGATCTCTGCTTTTCCACCTGGGAAAATAATGAAACCTTGCACCCACCCTGGGGCAGGTGAGCTGGCAATGGGCTGGCCCACTCTGAAAAATCATCTCGTCTAAGCATTACAGGTTCAGACAATAACTGTGGCTTCTCTCGTGCTCTTTTTTTGTTGTTTTGTTTATTTTTATAATTCCCGGATGTTTGATTAGGCCCAGCCCCAGCTCATAATGTTTTCCCTGGACTGTCTCTGATCCCTCTGCTCCCAACACCAGGTTTCCCAATGGGAACTGGTAAAGTATCTTCAAGGGGGTTCCTGGACACAGCCTAGGGTAGGGAAGGCACCTGATGGAGCCAGAGTTTGCAGGGTGTCATTGCAACTAACGCTTCCTGAGCGCCTACTCTGTGCCAGATGCTGTTCCATCTGGGACACGTGAGAGGTGGGTCTGGGACCTTATCCAGCTCACAGTGTGGAGGGTAAGGCAGATATAGAGTGAGCGCATGGGGCCGTAAGGAGGGGAGTGGGAGGGGAGCAAGAAAATGCCCCAAGGAGGCAAGTTCAGATGGGTCAGCAAAAAGTTTATCCTAAAAATAAAGTGATGTCTAAGCTGAGCCCACACAAATGAGACATGGCTAGGAGGAGAGAGGAGGGAAGGGCCTCTTAGGTGGATGGGATAGAGAACACGAAGACTGAGGTGCCTTCCAACCCAATGAAGGAGGTCATCCCCATTTTACAGGTGAGGAAACTGAGGCTCAGGGAGGTCTCAGAGCTGATGAGCAGCAGCGGCATAACTTACACCCAAGCCTGCCTGGTTCCAAAGTGTGTTCATAATTATTAGGCGATGCTCTTCCTCCCCAGCCCCCAGCCCCTGCACCCTGCATTCCCCATCCTTCCTGGCTTCCCTGCAGGAAGATCTCAGAACCCAGCAGGGAGCTCTGGCAGTGGTTTTAGCGTCTCCATAGAGGCTGTCACCCCCATGGAAAAATAACTGACAGTACCTCAAATTCCACCATCCGAGCTGTGATGGCCCGTTACCTGCACATGCGCCTCCCCCAGTGGGAATGGAAGCCTGGGTGCCTGGGGTGGGCAGTGCGCCTGTCACACGGAACCCAGGTGTGGAAACTGAGGCTTAGACAGCTGAAGCGCTTTGCCCCAGGCCAGTGGCCAGAAAAAGGGGCGTGGAGTTCCCAAAGGCTAAGTTCCTAAGCCCCAGCCCTGTCTGTGGGCACGACACCCCCTCCTCGGCCCCTCAACCAGGGCCCCAGCCCCCTCCCACCCCTTCCCCCAGGACAATGGGGCCTTTCACAGCCAGACAAAGGGAAAAGTTTAAAAGGCGAGAATTATATTTCCACCGGTGAAGGGGGAGGGGCGGGGAGTGGGGGTGGGGCGGGGGAGGGGCTACTGCGGCTGCAGAAACCGGCTGGTGTGTATTTATTCATGTCTGACACAACACAATTTGATTTTCCACATAAAAGATCAAATAATATTTCAGTTACAGTTAATTACACACCCCAAAAGCACATCAAAGGATGGTCCGCGTCCACCCAGCCCATGCTTTGCAGTTCTGCATGCGCCTAGATTTCATGCCCGGCTTCTCGGTGTCTGCGGCCCAGCGGCTCCTGCATTGACTCCCACAGGGGACTTTGAGGCTGAGACCCAAGGCCCAGGGTGCCTCCTGGGCCCTCAGACCCCTCCTGGGTCTCCCAGGACACTCCCCGTCCCCACTTGATGCCTTGTCTCCCCACCAAAATGGTAGTCCTGGAGTCTCATTCCAGCCCACGTCTTCTCCTGAAGGGAACCTTTCTCCCGCAGGCAGAAAAGGAGGGAAAGTGGGCACCATTATCCCATTTGTTATATGGGGAAACTAAGGCCTGGAATGGTGCAGTGACTTGCCCAAGCTCATACAACCTGAAAGCCATAGAGGAGGCCTCCCTTCCTTGTTCAAAAAGGAACAAGGGAAGCCCACAAATCACATAAGAGAGATGATTTATGCGTTGTGTTTGTTGAATGAATAAATGATTGGATAAAAGAGGGAAGGACTGAGAAAATAAATGTGAAGCAGGAAAGGAGGGGAGGAAGGGAGGAAGAAGGAAGGAAAGGAAGGAAGGAAGGAAGGAAGGAGGGAAGGGAGGGAGGGAAGAAAGGAGGGAGGGAGGGGAGAGGGAGGGAGGGAGGGGAGAGGGAGGGAGGAAGGGGGAAGGGAGGGAAGGAAGGAAGAAAGAAAAGAATTTGGTTCTATCTCAAGCATGTCAGTAGAAGCATACTTTTCTCATGGGAGCTCTGCTGCCTGGCAAGCCACAGTGTAAACAACTTTGGGGATACAGGGGCAAGTCCTAAGCAGGGGTGACACCTCTGAAGCATGACCTTGGAGGGAATCACTGGACTTCTCAGAGCCTTAAGCCACGCTGCGTCTCACCCGAGATTAACCCATCCTGCACTGCATATCACCTGAGAACATTCAGGTGTGCATAAGGTAGAGAAAATTCCAGAAAGACTTTTAATTCTGGAGTTGGAGATTCATCTTAAAATCAAAATATTTGTGAAATAAACTTTGCAGAACCTGAAGGTAATGGGATCTTAAAAACCATCAAAGCAGAACATTCAAGAGCAAGAATCCCCATGGTGTCTTCTCCATTAAGTGAGTCGTGAGGCCCAGAGAGGGTGTGGGTGACCCAAGATCATCCAGCTGGCAGGGCTGGGTTTCCCTGGGGCAGACTGGGTAGAGTCCAGTGTGTCCCCCAATCCCAGGCCCTGGCAGAGCTGCTGGTGTCCCGCTCTTCTCTGAACTGGCAATCTGCATGGCGCAAGAGGGAGAAACTGTTGGGATGGGTTAAACTCCAAGTTTGTCAGAGCCTGAGAGAGCTCAGCTGACCTTAGGGTGCAAGGAGGATCATGAATGCACCCCGTGTTGTGTCACCGTGCCAGAAATCCCACATCAGAGCTGCCTGCCTTCAGGAAGAGCTTTTGAAGTACCCTGGGAAGAGTCTGTCACCGGCTGCTCCCCAGTGGCAGAAGTTGTCTGAGAGTCCTGGAGAAATGGGGTGCAGTGACAAGGGTTGGGAGCCCCAAGAAAAGAGGACTTGGATCTGCTCAGATGCTAGCTTCGCCAGAGTGTGGACCCCCAAATGCAGCTTCTCTTTCTCCCCACCCCAGATCCTGAGAGAACCCTGAGTGTGGAGCTGGAAGTGGGTTTAAGTCAGGGGTCACCATGCGCCAGCTGAGACAGGCAGGGTCAGTGGCTGTTCCTCTCTGAGCCTCCATTTCCTTTCTGTGAGCTCACGACTGTGGGAGGCTCAAAGGCACAGAGGTAGAGAATGGTGAAGGTTCCCTGCTGTGGGCACTGGAGGGAGTTGGGGACTGCAGAAAGGCTGGCAGGAGCCAGGCTAGGAGCAGGGGGCATGGGGAGGACAGTAGCTATTCTAGGTCCCTCTCCCTCCCCCAACCGTGCACCCCAAGGCCTAGGCAGCAAACGACCATCCTGTTTGCCAGGCAAAGATGTTTCCTGTGCAGGCCGCAGCCAGGCTGAACCTGCCCAGTGCCCACCGCAAGCCCTCCCCAGAAGCCCCCACTTCTTAGCTGCCTTGGGACAAAGCTCAGCACACCCCACCTGGCTCCCACTGCACCCCACAACCAGCCCATCCCCCCAGCCTCAGTTCCCTATTTCACAGCCATAGTCAAAATACCCCGACCTCGAAAGACTGAGCCAATCAGTAAATTAAATCAACTGTGTAAGGCCTGCCACGTGGTAGGCTCTGGATGGACTTTTGTGGGCGGACCAGAGGATGCTTCTCACCATTTCTGCCACACGGAGAGGAGATTTGTAGCCATGAAAGATGATGGCTGCTGCCATCGTCATGTTTCGGCTCTCACTATCAGCACCCAGCACGTTGAGACACCCCATGGGTGCTTTGGGGGTGTTTCCTGACCTTGTCCCTGAGGATTTTTTCTTTCCTTGAGGACAGGGCTGTGCATTCTCTACCTCTGTGCCTTGTATATAGTCTATGCTTCAAAATGGTTATTGAATGCATAGGTGAGGGGGTAGATGGATAAATGGATGGAGGGACAGGGGAGTGGATGGATGGATAGTTGGAAAGAACAATGGGTTGATGAGTGGACAGAATTTGAAGGGAGAGAAACCAAGAGTGAAAGAGTACTTTTTTGCCATAAGACTCGGGGGTCCTAGAGTCAAGTTCACCACCTTAACTTAATCCACTGTGCACCAGAGAGATTCACCCTCTCTGATCATTTCCTCGTTTGTCAAGTGAGCATGGCAACAGCTCTGCCAGCTCCCTGGGAGATCTGGAAGATTCCTCCCAGCCTGGTGAGAATTACTTCCCAGGCTGTAAAGAGCTCTGCCCTGGGCAGGTGGTAGCCAGTCCCGAGTCTCTTGGGGAGGCAGGCAGGGCAGATGAGCCCTGGGGCAGAGGGGGTGCAGCCTGGCAGGTGATGGAGGCGCTAACAGCTGCCACCCTAGTGGGTTCTAATCTTGTATGACCTCCCCAGTGGGCAGCAGCTCTCGCTCTAGTAAAATTTTACAGCCTCTGAGAGCAGGCAGAGAACTGCCAGCTACACCTTGCTGAAGATTTATGGCCGGCCTCCCCACCCTAGTCCGGGCTTCTCTGCCCAACTCACGCCAAAGCTGAGTGAGGTCCCTGGGCTTGGCTAGAGAGACCTGAGCCCCTCTGCTGGGCAGGAGAAAAAGAATCAAATCAGGAGGGATATAGATGCCAACTTGGTGGTTAAAGTCAGAGCGGAGGCTGGCTAAAAGACTTGGACCTGAGGAGCATCTGCTTGGCGAGGTTGTGACAGAGACCAAATCACACCCTGCATTAGGTTTCAAAAGTGTCCATTACCTGGGGTCTTCCTGGGGAAAGCCAGGGAATGTGGCCAAAGCAGCCACATTGTCTCTTTCAGTCCCTGAGCACACTAGCTCCTTCCCACCACAGGGCCTTTGCACATCCTGTTTCCTCTGTCAGATGCACCTTCTCCCCCAGTTGATTCGCATAGCTAACCGGGAGGCACATGGAGATCTCACACTTGTAGACACGTGGGTGCATGTTGCATAAATAAATCTGTGTGTTCATGGCACGTGTACCTGGCACACACATGGCCATGGGAAGAGGCCTGGCATGATCTCACCTACAGGAAAACCAGAGGACTGTCATGGAGGGGTGTGGGGAAGGCGGTGTGCATGTGTTGAGGGCTGTGAGTGGCCACACTTGGGCTAGGGTGGGGGTGGAGCTCGCATTGCTGAGACCAGGAGAGAGGAAAAAGGAGAGAAGAGATGGAGAACCGGGAAATGGAGATAAGGAAGCAGGAGAAAGCCAGAGTTGCTGAGAGAGACTCTTGGAGACCGGAGGGTCCCCGTCCCCGCCGCCTTGCCCCGGGCCTGCTCCACGGTCCTGGAGACCCCCTGACTTCCGAGGGCGGCGCTCTCATCGCGCAGCGGCCGGCGGCGTGGTCAGCAGCCGTCAGGCTGATTTACTGGCGCTCGCCGCCCGCCGCGCGCCAGCAATCAGCCGCCGCCGCCAGATCTATTATTGATGAACTTTCCAAGGCCCGCTAATTAACTGCGCGCACCCACGGCGGGCGCCGTGGCGGTGGCGGCTGAAATACGGGCCTGGACGTCCCAGCCAATGTCACCGGCACCGCGCCCCCGGGATAGTCCCAAGGAGAGGGGCGGGATCTCAGCCGCCGGCTCAGTCCCAGCACCGCCCCCGCACCACCATCCCACCCCGGGGTGGGAGCCCAGCGGGCTCTAGGAGGGGTTCCCAGCCGCCCCATGTGTGGCGTTGGGCAAGTGGCTTAATCTCTCTGGGCCTCGGGCACAGATCCCTGCTCCCTGCAAAGCGCTGCTCACTCCCTGCAAACCTTGGCAGTCAGCGGGTGGCAGAAACCTCCAGGGTCTGGCCCGTCCATGGAGCTGGATTCCAGTCTCGATTCTGCCACTTCCTGGCCGCGTAGGAATTTGACCTCTGGGAGCTCCAGTTTCCTCGTCTAGAAAACTGGAATAACGAAATCTGGCGTGGAGACTTGAGGAGCGAATTGAGTCTGCTCCCTGGTTGGGACACCGCAGGGATGAGGGACCCCTGAACGGTGACCTTCTGGGCCTCCTGCCTGGTATCATCCAGAGATATGTGGGGAGCTCACTACCTCTATCCTCCTTCTGGGTTGAGCCCTAGCCTCATGGGCACTGGAGGAGGCATTTAGTCTGTCAAGCTATTTACTGAGTGCCTCAAAACCCAGATAGAGGATCCGGAAGAAAAGCAAACATGAGAGAGTCAGGGAGGCCAGCGCAGGGGTCGGAGGTCGATTTAGGTTGTGGTCCAGGAAGGCTTTCTGGAGGCAGCTAAAGCACCAGGCAAGGAGTGGTGGGCGAGCGTTCCAGGCAGAAGGAGCAGCTAGAAGTAGCAAAGAGATGGCAGGTGCTCCAGAAGAACCTTGCAATGTGCAAGAAAAAGAACCTTTCTTCCCCTTCAGTGGGACATGACATCTTCAGCCTCTCACAGCCGTCTGGGATCTCCTCACCTTGCAGCAGGCAGGGGGCTCAGAAATATGTGTTCCCTGAGTTCCTGGGTGCTGAGAAATGAGTTACCCTCCCTGCTCAGCCAGTCCTGCTGAGGTCAGGGGCGCAGGCCTCTGTGGGTCAGAGTGAGATTCTCTGGGATAGGTCTAAGGAGCAAGGGGACAATGACAAAAACAGCTTCTGCAGCATTGTGGGGTCTAGAAATGCTGTGTGACCCTGGACAAGTCACCATGTCGCTCTGGGCTTCCCCTGTGTCCCCGAAGCCCTCTGTAAGCCAGGGAGAATTCTCTGTATGGACAGGGTATTATTAATCCTGTTAGTACCGTTGTTTGAAAGAAGGCTTAGAAGACTCACCTCAAGTCTCCACACCAGATTTTGTTGCTTCAGTTTTCTAGATGAGGAAATTGAGGCTCCCAGAAGTCAAATTCTTGCACAGCCGGAACTGGAACCCAGCTCCCTGGACGGGCCAGGCACTGGAGGTTAAAATCGTAACTTTGGAGCCACATAGACCTGGGTTTTGCCACCTCCCAGGGTTTTGCCACCTCCCAGCTGAGTGACCTTGAGCAAATGTCTTTTCTCTCCGAGTCTCAGTTCCCCCATCTTTAAAATGGGTGGCAGCCATACTTGATTCAAGGGTTGCTGGAAGGAGTTCATGACTTAGGGTGTGCACGGCAGCTGGTACACAAACAGGTAGACAGTAGGGGCTCCATCATACGGCATTTTCCTTTCACTCTGTCCTTCTGAAAAGCAGGCACATCTGGCCTCCTGCCAAAAACAGCTGCCCCAGGGCTCCCAGCTCCCCCTCCTCCCTCCAGAAAACACCTGTGCAGACCCCCCTTTCCAGCCCCATGGAATGAAAATAATGCAGAGGCCCACGCTTCCCCCTTGCAGACAAAAACCAAAAAATAAAAATTCCAAACTGTCCCAGGAGGTGTGTGGAAGCTCAGGAATGACTGCAGCCAAGACGCCTTCCCAAGGCATGAGGGCTTCACCCTCTGGGCTCCCAGTTCATCCTCACAGCTGCCTGAGAGACAGGCACTGGTGCCCACATTGGCATTCCCATTTGCCAGATGAGAAAACTGAGGTCCCCAAAATAGAAGCCAATGGCCCCTCACTGGACCCAGAGTTGCCTCCTAGAATGTGGAGCAGGGATGCCAGGGGATGTCAAAGGGCAACCAGGAGAGACTGGAAAGGTGCTTAGCTCATTCCCTGGAACTGGAAAGTTCAAGGCAGGAAAACAGATGCTACAGAGTGGGCTGGGGGCTGATCACAGACAGGGAGACAAATACATTGAACATCAGAGCAAGACAGCCCGGTCATTCTTTCAGCTGTCATGATTAAAGCAAGGAGAAAGCCTCAGCTGGATGCTGCTGGGTCTTAGACATCTAACAGAGAGGCCACCAAACCCAGGCCAGGAGGCTCAGAGCGGGCCACTCTAGCACACTACACTTGCATCTCTTTTCCTGTTTTTCTAGAAACAGGGTCTTACTTTGTCTCCCAGGCTAGAGTACAGCGGTGTGATCGTAGCTCACTGCAGCCTCCAACTCCTGAGCTCAAGCGATCATCCCGTCCTGGCCTCCCGAGTGGCTGGGAATACAGGTGCATGCCATCACACCTGGCTAACTTTGTTTTTTGTAGAGACGGGGTCTTATTATGTTCCCGAGGTTGGTCTCTAACTCTTGGCCTTAAGCAGTCTTCCCACCTCGGCCTCCCAAAGTGCTACAGGCATGAGCCAAGGTGCCTGGCTGACACTTGCATTTCTAATTCAATAGTTACATTTCATTTATGGGCAGTTTCCAATTCAAAATAGTGATGGAAAGTTGCCTGTTGAAATAGAAGCAAGTCCCTCTAAATGCACATTAAGTGAAAAACGGTACAGAGGAGGTGCGTGCATAAGGAAAGCACTGGGAAGGAATACAGGCAATTTGAGAAATGTGTGTGTGTGTGTTGTTTTTGTTTTTGTTTTATCTCAATAGATTGGTGGTTTGCAGGTCTTACCTGCCCCTTGGAGGGTGCTCCATACACACCCATTCACCAGTCATCTGCTAACATTTAGTAGGTGCCTGCCCTGTGCCCAGTGCTGGGCTGGCTGCTTATAATACTCTGTGCAATCAAATAGAAGCAGCCCTGTCCTCTGGAACTTAAGGACTAACAGAGAAATAGACACATGAGATCTTCACAGGTTATGATACAAGTCCTGAGGTCCCAAAGTTGTGTTAGAGAAGATTGAAGGACAGGAGTAAGATAAGGGTTAGGAAGATTAGACAGTGTAGACAGGGAAGGCTTCCTGGAGGAGGTGTCATATGTAAACTGAACCTGAGGGTAGAGGAAGCGCCAGCTGTGTTGAGAGCAGATGGGACAGCAGATGCAAAGGCCAGCCCTGGGGCAGGAAAGGGCCACCCCTTGGAAGAACTGAAGGGGGAAATGGGAGTGGGAGATGAAGAAGGACCTTGGACATCCTGGGGAAGAGTTTGGGTTTTGTTCTGAGAGCCATAGGTTGTCACTGGATTGTTTAAATTTTGCTTTGTATTGTTTTGTTTCTTAATCAAGAGGGCGACTTGCTTTTTTTTTTTTTTTAGTTTTAAGAAGACCCCTCTGGCCATTGCTTGAACCCAGGACTAAAGGGGTCATAGTGGAGGAAGGGAAGGAAAAAGGGGAAAGAGGGAGGACAGTGACTTTATCTGGAGTAGTGAAAGCTGGGTGCAGAGAAGTGGTCAGATCTGAGGAGGATCTGAGGTTACGTTGGAAGAACGGCTGGGGGATTTGTTGATGCATTTAACAGATAATTTTTAAGCACCCACTGTATGCCAGACCCCAGACTGGGCACCAGAGAAACAGGGGCAAGTTCCACAGAGAAGGAGCCCTGTCCTCACAGGGCTGACTGCCCAGGGGGTGCACACATTATACCATTAGGTCCTAAAGGATGAGTGGCGCATGCATGCACACGCACACAAACATGCACGCTTGCACAAGCCCACTCTCACCCCTCCCAGGTCCACACACACACACACACGTACACGTGTAAGCGCCCCAGCCACCCATGTGCTCATACTCAGCCCTACTCACCCTTGCACACATACATACTCACCAGCTTCGCTTATAAATATAACCTCAGTGGCCAGGCACAGTGACTCACACCTGTAATCCCAATGCTTTGGGAGGCCAAGGTGAGCAGATCTCTTGAGCCCAGGAGTTTGAGACCAGCCTGGGCAACATAGCGAGACTCTGTCTCTACAAATATTTGCCGGGTGTCGTGGTTCATACCTGTATTCCCAATTACTTGAGGGCTTGAGTTGGGAGGATAACTTGAGCCCACCAGGTCAAGGCTACAGAGATCTGTGATTGCACCACTGCACTCTAGTCAGGGCGACACAGCAAGACCCTATCTCAATAATAATAATAATAAAACCGCGGTGATTGCGCTTAATTGGGGCTGACGTTGTCAGGGAAGAATTGAGATTCCCTCACTCAGCCTTTACCGGTGATTCATTGAGAATATGCTGCACCCTTGCCTCAGCCCCACCAAACACTGCGAACACTAAGAATACTTTCCTTTATTGCAGCAAATGACATGTGAATTCATTTTTCTACCTATTATGCACAGAGACGGGAGAGACTGAGTGGTTATTACCTGCCTGTCATTATGTAATGTGACAGAAATACACCACAGCTGGCTGCTGTCGGACACCTTTGGGGCCTCCCAGAACCTGCTGGCCTGCAGGACATGAGGCAAGAGCCTTGTTCTGTAAGCTAGGTGCCAGCGCGGCCACTGTATCACCTTGTGACTTTGGGAAGGTGACCTTGTTGCTCAGGGCTTCAGTTTCATCATCTGCTAGGTGGGGGTGAGAGGCATGAGCTGAATGATCCAACCCTCCTGGAGATGGTTTTGGGGTCAGATTAGGCTCCTCTTAGGCCTCCTCTCTCCAGGGCATGAGGGTTGTATCTGTCAAGGTTTAAGAGACTGAGTCCTCCCCTATGAGTCCCCCAAGTCATTCATTCATTGAGCAAGAGCAAGGGTGGTTGAGGGCCTGCATCTGCCAGCCCTGTTCTAGGGACAGGGCAGAGGGTGGTGAGCAGAACAGAAAATATTCCTGCTTAATGCAGCTTGTATTACAGTAACAATATCTCAGCAACAATTATCTGTGGGTGGAAGAGTGAGTGAATAAATGAATGAGTCTGGGCTGGAAATGGAGATTGGAGAAGTGTTAGGAGATGCCAGATACCAAACCCTGAGAGTGGGTGAAATGTCCCAGGAGAGGGACATTTAACAGTCAACAATAAACAGTCTGAACTAAGCCATGGGACCTCCAGCCTACAAGACAAAAAAAAAGAGGAGCTCACAGGGTTACCTGAAAAAAAGCAACAGGGAAACAGGACAAAGAGGAGGTCCCTGATAGGGGATGGAGGAATGTAGTGGGGAGCCTCAGAGACAGCAGAGAAGAAGGGACCCAGGTTAGGAGTGGGGCCAGACCCTTGTCTTGCCTGTGTCCCCACCAGATGCAGGATCTGATCCTCATCTGTCCCCATGAATGTCGATGGGATGAATCCATCCACGGGTCCCACACCCCAACCTCTGTGTCTTAACCTCAGAGCCACCACCTGCCCAGACAAAATATTGAGCAAAGATAGTGCCAGTGCCCTAGGACCATCGTCTTCTTGTTACCGTGCAGCTGACACTTCTTGGGCAGCTACTGTGTACACAGCCCTGAGGGCACTTTGCCTACAATCCTATCATGTGCCTTTCCCAATATAATACTCAGTGGTAGGAATATGGCAAACCTATTTCACAGAATACCCTCAGATGAAATGAGGACTTTTCCAAGAACAACAAGTTTTCAAGAGGTGGGGAGATTTGGATCCAGCAGGGCTTCAGAACACAGAAACACCACCAGCAACACGTTACGCTAGAGGACTCATTGGCACTGTGTAAAGTGAAAATCCCCGTGCACACAAGGGGACCCTCACCACTAAGGCTCCTGGGCAGCTTCCCTGGGGCCAGTTTCTGCTGCTTTGGGGCTGCCCCACCCTCCAATCCTAGACCTCCGCAGGCCATGCCCAGGGCTGCACCTTGTTTCTGCTGGCTCACCCACCCCAACAATGGGAAATCCCATTGCCAGTCAACTCCCTGAGCCGGATCCATGGTTCCTGGTGACGTTCAGTGGAGCCTGCAGGTCCCCTTCACAGCTGCTACTGATTACAGCTACTTAACTGGCACATTAACCATGGAGTCAGAAATTAGGAGCTGCTCTCAGCTCTCCACTTAACATCACTGCATCACTTGACCTGCTGTTTCTTCAGCCTCCCCTTGGCCTCCTCTACCTCCAGCCATGGGGGCTGGTAGAATGCCCCACTCGGTCACACCTTGTGTCACAGGCCCTTGCTCCAGCCTCGATGTTCCCAAACAACAGCCCTCTGTCAATCATCGATACCAGCAAGTTTGCCATACATTGGCAATTGTCGTCTAGGTTTAAGGTATCAAGCAGTGCTCCCAGTGTAAATCTTTGGGGAAACTGAACACTCCTTGTCATGACTCACAGGGGTGTGTTTCACTGGGTCGCCAAAGATGCCCTGGGCTTTCCTCTCGCCATTGCCCCCAGGCACGGCCACCCAGCCTTGCTAAACTTCCTTCTACGCTTGATCAAGTGGTGATCTGCTTCCCTTCCATTCCCTTCCTTTGCCTGTGCCATTCCCTCTGCCTGGACCACCCTTCTTTCCCTCCTGCTTTTCCACCCAGCCCACCCTCCCTCCCTGTTACCACCAGTGGGTTTAGCACTCGTGTCTCTTAACTGCTGGTCCTGCCCTCCTCTCTCTCCTCAATTCCTTCTCAACTTCTTGGGAGGCAGGGAGTGTGTTCTGTTCAACCACACTTTATGATGATAATAATAAGAGAAATCACTGGAGCTGAGCTGTGATGGACGGAGCACCTACCACGGGCCTGGCGCAGTGCTGAGCACATGTGATTACTCATGTTTTAGAGAAGGGGGGATACCCAGGTTCAGAGAGGGAAAAACACTCACCACTCCCCGAAGAGGGCTCCCAATCCTTCACTGGCACCAGTAAAACAAAGCTGCTCCTGGCTCCAGCCCCGGTGGGGAGGGAGGTACCCAGGTCACTCGGACCCTGGCAGGGAGGGAATAGGGGTCATCTCAAGGCCCCCAGCCCCTTCCCCAGGCCCTGCCTGAGCCACAGACACAGGGTAGGACCCGGTGGCCGTTCCACCTTCCCCTGAGACCCCGGTGTTTACACCATTACACCCTGGAGAAGGAATTTACTGTCTTAATCCTGAAATAGCAGGGAAGGCATTCCGGCCAGACAAGTCATCAGCAGGGCCCTGGAGAGCTGCTTCGCACTTTTATAGAAATAAAATAAATACCCCAAGAGGGCTGCTCCTTCCAGCAGGGAAAGAAAACCGCCCTTGTGGCTTCAGGGGAGTGGGGCTGGTGTGCGTGCCGACGTCTGGCCTGCTCCAGTCCTGCCGGGTGAGGTCAGTGTGGAAGGCGCCCACCTGGGACAGACAGGGATCTCCCCTTGATGTGGGGAGCAGCCCTGACCTCCCCAGCGGGGACGTTTGCTGCCCAGGGATGAGGTTGTGTGTCCTGGGCTAAGCAGAGGCTCCTTTCTGGGCCTCCTGTTTTCCTCGCTGTTGGAGGAAAAACTTGAGTTTTTTCGTCTTGGCCCCTCTGAACTCTGCAAGTCTGTAGTAAGTGAAGAAACTGAGGCCCAGAGAGGAAAGAAACGGGTCCACATGGCAAGCCGGGGACAGAGTGAGCCCTCGGACCAGACTGAATCCCAGAAGGGAAGTCAGAGTTCCCACCAGTGGTTTTCAAACTGTCTGCTGTGGAACCCTGGGGATTCCATGAAGCCTCCTCAAGCATCTCCGTGGAGTATGACTAAGAGGGAGCCGAGCAGGAAGGTTCCCACCCCCACTCCCACCCTAGCCAGGTCAACCTTTCTCATCCGTCTTATCACTGGAATTCTCCAGGATTTTCCTTGACCAACATTGCCACAGATAACAAGATAAAATAAGAATACCATTGGAATCCCCATGACTGAACCAGCAGGATGGAAGGAAAGAGAATAACAGGATACAAAACGAATACAACTTCTAGGAAACAGAGTGGGGTTGCATATTCCCTGAGGGTGAGACGTTTAATGTGTTAAGGATGGATTTCCTGGTTCCTAAAGAGAAACCAGGAGTCATTTTTCTCCATCATACAGTGGATATCACCAAAGTGATGACACAGGCTCCCCAGCTGTGTATAACAAGCAAGTTTCAGTGTCACCTCCTGCCCCCAACCCCAGTGGGGAGGAAGGGGGCCCAGGTCAGTATGGGAGGGAGGGTCAAAGGCTCCCACTCGAACTCTGATGGGGAAGGGTGGGTGTCATCCCAAGCACATCTGTTGAGCGAGGGAGCAGTTTCAGGATTTCAGGGGCTGGTAACCTGCTGTCCCCCCATGGACTCCCAACCCCCTGAGTAGCCAGCAGCCTCACATCTCCAGGGCTAACCAGGTACATCCGTGGTTCTTACTGAGTGCAGCTGGGCATGCTTGGACCCAGCCACATGCACAGAGATGGCCATCCGACTCCCTCAAATCTACCACTCGAACCCTCAGTCATACTCTTAACATTCTAACAGGGCACTTGGACCTAAATTCAACCTGCTGCGCTATCATAAATTATGTGGCCCTCTATGGTCAAGGACCCACAAGCTAATTGAGGGTCGGCCCAGAGACTTGTCACAAGGCTATGATGTGGACGTGGAGAGGCCAGGGAAGTTTCCTGGGGCCGCTGTCCTTTAATGGGGAGGCTGGTTTCTAAAGCCAGTGTGTGTGATCCAAATGACCCTTGCGAATTTCCTAGGAAGGCCCCGCAATGAGACCTGCATGCAGTTGAGTCAAACATGGGTCATGGGTGCAATGAAACATCACTGTTTTCTACCTTCGTGTATTCACATCCCAAGATGGGAGACAAATGATAGAAAAAGAATTTAATTAAAAGACAACAACAAGCATTTTTCCCATTTCTTTGCAATTTCTAGAGTGTTTGGCGTGGCTGATTTACCCACAAATGAAGAAAGCCTTCCTCACATGGGGCCAGATCAGGGCATACATATCTCTCTCCCTCAGCCCCGCAAGCCCAAACCTCCCTACCTGCCTTCCCCTTTATGCCCTGATATCTGGAATTCCTTTAACCAACATTGGATAACGTTTCTGTTTGTTTATTTGTTTGTTTGTTTGTTTACAAATCATTTTCAGGCATTATCAGGCTTAACCCCACCCCCAGCCCACCCCCTGGGCATCTTCTTCTGTGGATCCTAGAAGACCCTCCAGGACATTGGAGGTCTTAGCCTCAACCCCAGTTTTTGGAGGATCAAAGGTGGGTGGCAGACCAGGCCAAGCCAATCCACCTGGATCGTCAATGTCCCATCCAGAATGGATGACTGGGGGAGGGCAGGCCCCTTGGTGCGCAGAGTCCAGGATTTCCACAGTGAAACATGAGAAAATGTCCTGCTTTGTCATGGATTAAAATTCCAGATTTGACATCTTGGTCATGGAGCTTTGAACTGACTGTCAGGGCACAGACCAGAGCCAGAGAGCAGAGACCTGTGTGTGGCCCCTGGAACTTTGAACCACATGTTCTCAGGAACTGTGATCTGAGAGTTTTGAGAATTTTGAATCTATGCACTGGAGACATTTTCCTCAAAAGGGCTCCGAGGGCTGCATCGTCAACATCTCACAGGCAATTTCACAATTTTGAAAAGAAATCACTTGCATTGTTTTCTTATTTCAACTGATTGAATTCATTTATTGAATAAATTTTGGGAAAGATCAATAACTGAAACATCATGAAGGAAAATTGTGTAAAACCAGCAAGCCTGGAAATCACCAAGCTTATCATTTTATTACCTTTAAACTTTGTCTCTATACATACATTATGCATATTTACACAAAATAGGATAACACAGATAATTTGACTATAGCAAAATGATCTTTCCCTGCTGTTAAGGATTCATTTATTCATTCATCGACCAACCATTTTGTATTGAGCACCTACTCTGTGCCAGGCACTGTTCTAGATTCTGAGGATATAGCAGTAAAAAAGCAAATGGATGAACAAAACCCTTGCCCCTGATGAGCTGACACTGACATTCTTTTACTACATTCTGCTAATGGGCTGACTATATCATCTTGCATTGTGGGGATGTAGCATTCTTCATTTAACCAATCTCTTATGATTGGGCAGCTGGGTTACTTCTAGATGTTTGCTGTGATGAATGTACTTTTACCGCTGAATCTTTATGTGATGCGTGATCATTTATTCCTTAAAGATGGAACCCTAGAAGCTGAATGGCTGTGCAGAGAGATAAATAGATGCTTATAAATAACGCTTTGGATGTCTACTTATAAACTGCCCTCCAGAAATAATTGGGCCAAAATGGACTTTCACTAGCAGGAAAAGTGGGGTAAGCAGTGGGACTGGGTTTATTTAGACTAGAGAGGAGAAAGTTAAGAAGTTTCTTAGTCTTAAGAAATGGAAGTATGATACATTTCCCAAGACACTGGAGGCATGGTTAAAGGCCATTTTCTATGGAGCTGGAGATGAGGGACAAGAAGGCCTCACTGCTGCAAAATTAGGACTAATTTTCCTCTTTGGAGACTCCTTTGGAGAAACAAAGTCACTCCTCTGGTGTTTCCAGAACCCAACAATGAGCTCTTGAAAATGGGTTAGCTCATAAAACAATCACCCATGTCACACACATAGGCACACAAAATCCCAAAAAGACAGAAATTATACAAAAAACGACTTTTTTTTTTTTTTTTTTTTTTGAGACAGAGTCTTGCTCTAGTGCCCAGGCTGGAGTACAGTGGCGAGATCTCTGCTCACTGCAACCTCCGCCTCCTGGGTTCGTGATTCTCCTGCCTCAACCTCCTGAGTAGCTGGGACTCCAGGCGCATGCCACCACGCCTGGCTATTTTTTTGTGTTTTTAGTAGAGACAGGGGTTTCACCACATTGGCCAGGATGATCTCAATCTCCTGACCCTCATGATCCACCTGCCTCTGCTTCCCAAAGTGCTGGGATTACAGGGGTGTGCCACTGCTCCCAGCCCAAAAAAGATTTTTTATTCCAATTTTGTAAGTATCTTTGGCAATTCCCTTTCAAATGTTCTCTCTTTTTTTTTTTTTTTTTTTTTTTAAATACAGGGTCTTGCTTTGTTGCCCAGGCTGGAGTGCAGTAGCATCGCGATCATAGCTCACTGTAGCCTCCAACTCCTGGGCTTGAGTGATCCTTCAGCCTCAGCCTCCCAGTAGCTAGGACTACAGGTGTGCACCACCTCACCCAACTAATTTTTTCATTGTTATTTTTGTAGGAATGGAGTCTTGCTATGTTGCCCAAGCCGGTCCTGAACTCCTGTCCTCAAGTGAACCTCCTGCCTCAGCCTCCCAAAGGGCTGGGATTACAGGCGTGAGTCACTGTGCCCAGAGTCCCTCTCCAGTCTTCTGACTCATATCACAGGGTGATACAAGACTGAGAAGCCCACCTTTGGCTGCACAGGGACATTCAGGCCGTGTGCACGTGTCCTTCCTCCACGACGTGGCCTTGGTCCTCAAGTCAATTTGTTTTGAAAGAACATTTAGTATCAGCAGCATATGATGTGGGAAATCAGTGTCAGTTGTGACAAAATATAGGGAACCCCGAAAGAAACGAGCTCGCCGAAGATGTGTTGGGAGGTTCTAGCCAGCCATCTTTGCCTGCCACATCTCCAGCCTGCAGCTCGGCCCCTCTTGGTTAAAAAGGAAAATGACCTAGTGTGAGAGCCGAGATAGCACCCAACTGAGAATTTCGCCTTCTCCTAGACAATGACTGAAAGGACTGAATGGGAATGTAAAACAGGAATATATTTCTCACTGGGGTTTGACGTTATTTACTGCCATGTCCAATGCGCCAATGAACAGTCACCCTCGTCTCACCAATAGTATATGTCTCTTGCCCTGAAATCAATATAAGGACATCAGTGCTCAAAGGGGAGTTTCTTACCTATCAGGCCTCATTCCAAGCACTTCACATCTATTAGATAGTTCATTTAATTCCTCTGACAGTCCTCAAAGTAGGTCCAATTGTTATCACCAACTCCATTTTGCAGATGAGGTAACAGAGACTCAGAGAGGTTAGGTGACTTGCCTGAGGTCACACAGCTAGTGCAAAACAGGGATGAGGTTTGAACCGGACAGCCTGGCATCAGAGGCCTTGTTTGCTATCACCTGACTCTACCTTCTTCCTGGTAGGGGAGAGTCAATGTGGGGCGCGCCCAGAAGTCCTGGGTATCATTCTTTTCCCAACACCTTTTAGCCAAGTGGCCCTGGGAAAGTCTCCTCACCACTCCTAGCCTGTTTTCCCATTTGTGAACCAGGATATGGGGGTGAGGGGAAGGCCTCTGAGATCTGTATCCCAGAGAGGGAGGGAGGGCTCTGGAATCCAGCAGGGAAAGGAGGGAGAGGCTGAGCCCCAGAGGAATGTCTAGTCCAGTCAGGAGTGTAGCAGGCTGCGCGGATTTCTGGCTCTCAATTCGCTCCCCAAGAAGACAGGCGGCACGTTAGGAGCACAGCTGTTTCTCGGGAGAAGGAAAGCCCACCTCCTGAGCCTCATAACAGGGTGCACAGTCACTTAGGTGCCCACAGACTCACCACCTGGTACCCCCCCAATCAGAGGCACATCTCAGAGCTGTGCCCTTCAGGCTCATTTAGGGGGTACTCTTTCTTTTTCTTTTGACAAACTTGTTCCCTGAGGTTTAAAAGACCCCTCAGGGCCCCCCTAACCAACAACAAAGGGGAGAGGCAGGTCCTACAAGAACAGACAGGGCTGCATCAGGAAGTTCAGGGTCCAATCCAGGGCCTGCCATCCACAATCACACACTGTGTGATGTTCAGTCAGTCCCGTCCAACACTGGTTTCCTCATCTGTTAAATGGGACCGCATTGTAGTGCTCGTTGGTTGCTCGCTGGCGCCTCCCACGTATGGGCCTGGGATTGCATTTGATTTCTTCCTCAAAAGGGCCCTGAGAGGTGGAGGCACCCGGAGCCCCATTGAGGAAACAAGGGCAGAAATGTGACTTCTTTATCCAAGACCTCACAGCTGAGAAATGGCAGAGTTGAGCGGTCCATCAAGACTCTGGTCCCATGATCTCTGGTCTCTGAAGAGTAGCTTTTGGAGATGCTCTTGTGCCCTGGTTTGTGGAATCAGGGTTCATCTCATCCCCTGGAAAGGGAGGTCTGCTCCTTGGCTCCCTCCAGATATCTGAAGCTAAGCAAGGAAGGAGGCTGCAGCTGGGCTTTCAGGATACTGGTGAGGTTTTACACCCACAACAGGCAAGGGGAACAACTGACTGCTTTGCCCGGGAGAAACCTCACATCCACCCTGTGCAGAAGAAAGGACCATCCCCATTTTACAGATGAAAAACTGGAGACCTAGAGCTTAAGCAAGTCACCCAAGTCCACTGTATTAGTTTCTTATTGCTGCTGTAACAAATCACAAATGTAGTGGCATGAGACACCACAAAGTACCTTATAGTTCAGGAGATCAGAATTCCAAAATGAGCCCTGCAGGGCTGCTATGGTTTGGTTTTGTGTCCCCACCAAATCTCACAGTGAATTGTAATCTCCAGTGCTGGAGGTGGGGCCTGGTGAGGAGTGATTGGCTCATGCAGGCAGTTTCTAATGGTTTAGCACCATCCCCCTAGCGCTGTTCTACTGATAGTGAGTTCTCACAAGATCTGGTTGTTTAAAAGTGTATGGTACCTCTCCGCTCTCTCTTTTCCTCCTTCTCCAGCCTTGTAAGACATGCCTGCTTCCCCTTCGCCTTCTTCCGTGATTGTAAGTTTCCTGAGACCTCCCAAGAAACAGAAGCTGCCATGCTTCCTATACAGGCTCTGGAATCGTGAGCCAATTAAACCTCTTTTCTTTGTAAATTACCCAGTCTCAGGCATTTCGGGCTTTTGTTTTGTTTTTTTGTTTTGTTTTCTTTTGTTTTGTTTTTGGGGATGGAGTCTCACTTTGTCACCTAGGCTGGAGTGCAGTGGTGCCATCTTGACTCACTGAAACCTATGCCTCCTGGGTTCAAGCGATTCTCCTGCCTCAGCCTCCCTAGTAACTGGGATTACAGGCGTACATCACCACACCCAGCTAATTTTTGTATTTTTAGTAGAGACAGGGTTCCACCATGTTGGCCAGGTTGGTCTCGAACTCCAGACCTCAGGTGATCCGACTGCCTCCGCCTCGCAAAGTGCTGGGATTACAGGCGTGAGCTACCGCACCTGGTCTTCAGGCACTTCTTTATAGCAGTGCAAGAACAGACTGATACAGGGACTAAAATCAAGATGCTGGCAGGGCTGCGTTCCTTCTGGAGGCTCTAGGACAGGATCCATTTCCTTGTCTTTTCCAGTTTCTAGGAAAGCAGCTTCCACCAGCATTCCTTGGCTCATGGCTCCCTCTTCCATCTTCAAAGCACATCACTCCCTCCCACTTCCACCATCACATCTCCTTTTCTGACTCTGACCTTCCTGCTTTCCTCTTATAAGGACCCTTGTGATGACATTGACCCACCCAGATAATCCAGGATAATTTCTCTATTTCAAGATCCTTAACTTGAAAGTCTCTTTGGCCACGTAACATAATATATTACAGGTTCCAGGGATTAGGACGTGGACATCTTGCAGGTGGGAGATGGGGCATTATTCTGTCTACTGCAACCACATGGAAGGAAATTGGCAAAACCATCTGACTGACTGCAAAGTTTGTTTCCTCTACCCCCAGATGCTGCCAAGGCCCTAAAGAATAATGGTTAATGTTGCCAGGTAACATACAGAACAAATCAGTTTTTCTTAGTATGAGGATATCTCAAATATTTCATGAGACAAACATACTAATTTTGTATATTGTTTATCCGAAATTCAAATTTAACTGGAAATCCTGTGTCTTTTTTTGTTGTTGTTGTTTTTTGAAACGGAGTCTCACTCTGTTGCCCAGGCTGGAGTGCAGTGGCATGATCTTGGCTCACTGCAACCTCTGCCTCCCAGGTTCAAGCAATTCTCCTGCCTCAGCCTCCCAAGTAGCTGGGACTACAGGCACCCGCCACCACGCTTGGCTAATTTTTTGTATTTTTTTAATAGAGATGGGGTTTCACCATGTTAGCCAGGATGATCTCCATCTCCTGACCTCATGATCCACCCGCCTCGGCCTCCCAAAGTGCTGGGATTACAGGCGTGAGCCACTGTGCCTGGCCTCCTTTGTCTTTATTTGCTAAACCAGGCAATCCAGAAAAAAAAAAAAAAAAAAAATCAGGAAGAAAAAGGAGAAAATCTGGGTTCAAGTCTTGGATCCAGCCAGGAATGAACTGGGAGGCTTCATTTCCCCTCTCTGGGCCTCAATTTGCCCATCTGTAAAATGGAGCAGTAATAGTAACCGCCGCCACCCCCCCAAAAATATGCCATCAGTAGCACACAGGAGAAAGTGTCTGCACACTGTAGAGAGCTGTGCCCACCAGAGAAGCCGGCTCCACCCCTTCTCCTCATCCATGGGGCAGGGACTGAAGAGACTATTCCCAGGGCCCAGCCCAGATGGGGCTTAACCTCCAGTCAGACAGGAGCCAATTTCCCTGGCTCATTATCCCAAACCAAATTAGGGGCAGCCCAGGCTGTGCCACTCGTGGCTTAATTGGGACTCACAGACACCCTGCCCTGTGTCTTCTTTCTTTCCCACACCCCTGTCCCCAGCCAGGCCGTGCCTTAGGGGAGCCAAAGGCTGCCTGGGCCTTGCCACCTGGGCCCTCGCAGATGCCCCAGTGTAATCAATTAGACCCAGGCCAGGCCAGCTCAGGATGGGGGCGCCGCTGGGCAGCTGGGCCCGGCATCGATCCCGGCCCCTCTCAACCCCCAGGGAGGGGAGTCAGCCAAGAAAGCCGTGCAGATGGTGGTCTCCACGGCCCTCTACCCCCACTCCCCGCCCCAGAGCTGCCTGTGGGTGTACTCAGCCCGGACAGAGGACTGTGCACCTGGTGGGCCCTGCCTGAGCCTGGAGGCTGGACTTTGTTGCTTGGTCCTCAAAGGGGCAGAAAATATTTAGGAAATGCTGTCCTGCTGGGGTCCACGTGTCCCCCGCAACTGGAGCATCCTTCATCCCTCTAAGCCACCTGGAGGCCTGCTCAGGCCCCTATTCCAACCAGGCCAGGCCCCCCAGGGGGAGCCACTGCAGAGGCTCTGAATGCAGCAGGGCGGAGGGGAGCCAGGGACTTTCTTTGAAGAATCTTCTCCTGGGGCCTCCCCCCTGCTCCCATCCCCCATCACAAAGGTTAGTCAGGCAAGCAGGGCGGGGAGTGGGCGGAGGGAAGACAGGGGACAGGGCTGCTGGCAACCAAAGGATTCCCATCTGGGGATCATGAGGAGGCCTGGGGGCCCTGGAGGACACTGCCGCCATCAGTGCTATCTGAACCCCCACCCACTTCCCACCACCCCAGGTAGCAGGCATGAAAGCTTCGGAGCCAGAGAGGGTGGCGTGGAGGGGAAAGGGAACTCCTGCATGTGTTTTTTTGGGGGGGCTGTGGGCGTAAGACTCTGTTTGCAATGATGCGGGTTTCAGGGGTTCCACGTGCCTGAGGCAGGGATTTCTCTGTATCTGGATGGTTCTGTATTCCCATGCCAGTCACACAGTAGGTGTTAAGAATCATTTGCAAAATGGGAATTGTGTGGGGGTCTCTGTTTCTAAGCTCTTATAAGTTGGCCTGGAAGGGAGTGTGCCTGTGGGGTGTGTGTATATGTGAATGTATGTGTACATGTGAGTGTGTGTGTATGTATATGTGCGAGTGTGCGTGTGTGTATACATCACTGTGTGTATATGTTAGTGTGTGTATATTTGAATGTGTATTTTAGTGTGTGTGAGTGTGTACACATGTGAGTGTGTGTATATGTGACTGCATGCGTGTATATGTAAATATGCGTATATATGCATATTTGTAGGTATGCGTATGTTTGTGTATATTTCAGTGTGTATTTTAGTGTGTATGTGTGTAGATATGAGTGTGTGTGTAGCTGTGAGTATGCATATGTGTATGTGAGTGTGTGTATATATGAATGTGTGTATATGTGTGTATGTTAGTGTGTATATTTGAGTGTGTATTTTAGTGTGTGCATGTGAGTGTGTGTATATGTGAGTATGCATGTCTGTGTGTGTGTGTGTGACTCCATGTGGCATTTTTCCTCCTCTGGGCCAGCATATGTATTTAACAAAGGACTTGGGGGCTTTGCCTCCCACCTTGGAGTACCCAGGCCCAGGAGCGCCATTCCGTGCAGACCTCAAGCCTCAGCCTCCCTGTTTAGGGAGTTTCTCTCTCCAGCCTTGGTGTCACACCTGGTGAAAGACAAATTTAGAAGAACAAAATTATGTAAAAATAATAAGATAGGCCGGGCGCGGTGGCTCAAGCCTGTAATCCCAGCACTTTGGGAGGCCGAGGCGGGCGGATCACGAGGTCAGGAGATCGAGAACATCCTGGCTAACACTGTGAAACCCCGTCTCTACTAAAAATACAAAAAATTAGCCGGGCGAGGTGGCAGACGCCTGTAGTCCCAGCTACTCGGGAGGCTGAGGCAGGAGAATGGCGCGAACCCGGGAGGCGGAGCTTGCAGTGAGCTGAGATCTGGCCACTGCACTCTAGCCTGGGCGACAGAGTGAGACTCCGTCTCAGAAAAAAAAAAAAAAGAAAAAAATCACCTATGGTGACACCACCTAGAAATATGCTTGAACCTGAGCCGTTACCATAGGTCCCCTCCATAAAGGAAGCATTGGAAGTAGGTAAGGATGCCTATAGAGGAATAGGCATGGAGACTCTGCGAGTGAATACATGCAAAGCACTTACAATAATCAGTGCTGGCACCACACAAGCGCCGTCATCAATCATCACTATCACTCCCCGATGCTTCCTTACCTTAAGATGTGTGCTCTCCTCGTCACTTTCACTCATTAGTCCTCAAGCAGTCTTTATTGCACCCACTTTGCAGATGAGGAAACTGAGGCCCAGAGACAGAAAGCCACTTGCCAAGGCCACCCAAAGCCCCCTGAGCAGCCCCAGGACTACTCCTGCTCCTTGTCAGTCCCTCCTTATCTGTCTGAGGCTGAGCTGGAGAAGGCTGGGAGGACAGAGAGAAGGGGTGGAGGCCAAAGCCCCCCTCAGGCCCTGCCAGGGCCATGCTGCCGGACTAGAGGGCTGCAGTCCAGCCACCGAGCACAGGCTGGCTAATTGCCGACGCGCAGCGCTGCCCTGGACTACGACACAGGCCCCTGACAGACATGATTTATGAGGGCCCTCGGCAAAGCGGAACCCACTCAATTGCCTATTACCTCACTTAGCAGACACCTTGTCACCGCCCGAGAGCCGGGTGTTAAAAATACAAACCAGGCTGCCGGTCGGCCCTGAGTGCGGCCCCTCCACCTGCTCCGCACGAGATAACCAACCTTCCAGCCAGCCAGCAGATCTCTGCTCAGCTGAATTGGGAAGAAGATGCTGAGAGTGGATCAATGAAGTAGGTGTCATCAGGTCTCAGTCTCTGGATTGAGGAGGTGGACAGCCGGAGCAGGGATGGGACCCTAGTATCCAGACCGGTCCATCCACTGGTAGTGCCTGCTGCAGAGATGGGGACAACTGAGGCACAGCGAGCTGCAGCCACTCATCAGGGGCGCTGGCAAAGCCAGGACTGGAATCCAGGGTGGGATCCCACCCTCTTTGCTCATGAACTCACCTTTTTGTTGCTCTGGATCTACACGGTGCTTGCTACAAACCCATCTGCAATGTCTAGGCTGCCGGGGTTTCCCAGCCCCAGCCTCCAAGCCTGGCGTTCTGCACCCTTCCTGGCTGGCCTCATTGCCTTTCAAACAACCCTACAAGTCAGGGTTCAAGTGGACTCTCCCTCGGTGTTTCCAGGCCGCCAGTTAAACTAGGAACACACACAACGCCAACTCCTAACTCACAGGACTTGCGCAATAAAAATGCGGAGCCTGTTGTTCAAATATTAAGGATTTCAACATGGTGACAGGACAGCATTAAACCAAGCGTGGTCCCTTCTGGGCTCAAGGTCCTGCATGACTGCAGGGGTCCCACGCCCATGACACTGGCCTTGAGCACCTACTCGGAGCCTGCGTGAAGCTGGACTTTCACCACTTTGGCTCATTTAATCTTCACAATAACCTTGGGGAAGACATATTGGTGGCCCTCCTGCTTGAGAGCTCATAAATGTGTGTATTTGTGTGTGTGTATTGTGTGTGTGCCCATGTGTGTCTGTGCATGTCTGTGTGTTTCCATGTACGTGCATCCATATGTGTCGGTGTGCATGTCCACATGTGTGTCTCTGGGTGTGTGTCATGTGTATTTGTCTGAATACGTGTTCATGTGTGTCCATGTCTGTATGGGGTTGTGCGCCTGTGCGCGTGTCCGCATCTGTGGGTGCGCGTGCCTGTGCACATGTCCACGTCTGGGGTGCGCGTGCCTGTGCGCGTGTCCGCGTATGGGGTGCGTGTGCCTGTGCGCGTGTCCGCGTCTGTGGGTGTGCGTGCCTGTGCACATGTCCGCGTCTAGGGTGCGTGTGCCTGTGCGCGTGTCCACGTCTGTGGTGCGCTTGCCTGTGTGTGTGTCCATGTCTGTGGGTGTGTTTACCTGTGCATGTGTCTGTGTCTGGGTGTGTCTTTGTGGGAACACATGTGTGTATCCTGGCAGAAGTTTTAAACAGCCAAAGAGAAGATCAGATCAAAAGCAGTTGGCACACTGGATGAAGCCTGGCCCTGAAAGATGGGATCAATTCCCCTGCCCGGTCCTATGTGAGTCCACATGGGATCATCAGCTGGGTCTGAGGGAATTCCCTGGGTGGGGCCATTTGGGGGCAGAAGGGAGTTGCACCTGTGGATCCCTTGGGCAGGCACCAGGGTCTGTAGCCTTCACCCTCAGCACAGCAGAGTGGGGAGCAGTTTCACCCACTCCCTCATTTATTCAGTTACTCACTGGGCACCCCCTTTGCACTGACAGGAGCCAGACCCGACCATGCCCTCTGGGAACTCACAGCCTAGTAAGCAATTCAGGTGGCACAGGGAGTTGTAGGGACCTAGAGGAGGTCCCTGACCCAGCTGAGGGACCATCAGGAAGGCTTCCTGGAGGAGGCAATGTCTCAGCTGAGACTTGGAAAGGAAGCGGGAGTGATACCAAGAAGAGAGAAAAGTGTCACAGACAGAGGAACACACCAAGCGAAGACCTGGGGGTGGGACGAACCCAATCATCCGGGCCATGGCAGCTTCTCCTGTCCCCCTGCCGCTGCACCCTCACCAGCTCCCCCTCTCTCTCCCATTCCTCCTTCAGGTCCCTATTTCAACTTCCCTTCCTCCAGGAAGCCTTCCCTGATTTTGCACAAGTAGACACACACACACACACACACACACACACACACACACGGTGAGTGCATTTACCTGGTCTTTGCCTTCAGGCACGTACCAGAGTATAACTAAGCTCAAAAGTCATCTTCTCTGCTTGGGCCGCTTTTTTCCATACCCCAATGCCAAGAACAGTCCTGGCTTATAGTAGGTACTAAACAAATGTTTGTTGATTGAACAAGTGTGAGAGAAGACACAAAGGCGTGCGTGCACCTGTTGAAATGAAAGACCTGCAGGATCTTGAGAGCTTAGTGTGGGAGTGCCCGGCCCCCTCGATACAGGGGCTGTGACCAACCTAGACACCACATATTATCGTGGTCAGAGGCACAGAGGCCCTGAGACAAATCCTGCCTCTGTCTGTTCCCAGCTCTGTGATCTTAAGAGACTCTCTTAGCCTCTCTTGGCCTCAGTTGCCTCATCAGTAAACTGGGTTCTCAAGAGGTTTAAATGAGGTCATATAGAAAGTGCAATGAAGAGTGCCCAGCACATTCAAGATGCTCAATCAGTGTGGTCAGTGTGTTATTCTTTTTCTCCACCTCCCCAGCATTCAGCCCTAGACTAGACACTCATGAGCTGTCAATCAATGGAGATACCACCATCATCGTCATCACTCAGAAAGATGGTCAGGCCGTGAGAACTGGTCACCTGTTGATAATGATAACCCCTGACATTCACATGGGCCTGAGAAGTTATCAAGAGCTTTTCCTGGGTGCTGCTCCTCCAGGTTTCAAGGGCAGGTGGGGCCCCGCCCAGAACTCTCTCTGTCTCCAGCCTCCCTTTGGAGCTTCATACAGCAGGCTCATCCTCTGCTTTTCCACCCCTCACTACCTGACTTCCAGCCAGTTCAGTTCTGCTCTGAACTCTGGGAGAGGTGGACAGCTTGGCGCTGGGAATGTCAGTGCAGCCTCAGACCAGAGAGCCACTGCTCAGTGGAAAAGTGGTCTCTGGCCCTGGGCGATGGGCCAGCATTTCCAGGCCTGGCAGGACCTGTCAAAGGCCCTGCCCTAGAGACACATTTGCATCCTCCACGCCTCACCTGTCTCCAGGATCCTCAGTCCCCCAGCCACACTGGGATTTAGAACCAATATTTTTAGAAAGCACAGCTGAGGTTTTTTAACAAGGTTATGTATTCATTCAACAAACATTCCTGGCTTGGGTGCTGGAGAAGCAGAAATGAAGTTGATATGGCCTCTGCCTCAAGGAGCTCACACTTCAAGTAGGAAGGAAGGTGGTGACTTAGGCGAGAACATGGGGCTTTGGGGGAGCAATCGGGGCAACTCACAGCCAAAACATTGAAGCAAAGACGTGGAGAAGGAGGAATTAGCAAGGGCAGAGGGAGTTTCAGGTAGAAGGAACAGCACATGCAAAGGCTTGGTGGCCAGAGAAAATGGAGAGAACTTGAAAAATGCAGCAGTACTGGATTAAAAACAAAGGTTGGGGAGGCAGAGTGTGTGTGGCAAGAGAGGGGCATCTTCTTCCAAGGCTTCCTTTCATTGGAAGGCAAAGCCAGGGAGAGATTTGGTCTTATGGATACTTCATCCATTCATCTGCTTGGTCATTCAGCAGTTACTGATAGCATTCTGAGTCAGGCATAAGGTGGGTCCTGGGGAGAGGGAAACAAACAGGGGAAGGGCATGAGATGGGTGAGGAAGTAGGGGATGTGGGGCACAGCAAATGGGGAAGGCATCAGGGAAGACTGCCTGGAGGAGGGGGCTCCAAGAAATCTGAAAAAATGTCTCTTCCTGCCTCTAAACTGAGCTCAGGTATCCAGGGGAATATCAGCCCCAAAGCTCTCACCCCCATTAGTGGCAAGGAAGGTCCAAAATTCTCCAGGGAGCCGGTTATCCACTCATTCATTTGTCTATTCATTCATTCATTCATTCATCAGTTCACCCAGCATTTGCTCAGACAGACAGAAAACCCAGCCCTGCCCTCAGAGGCTCCCAGCACCACTGAAAGGGAGACAAAGGCATGAATAAGCAAGCAGAAGTCAATATGAAGGGCAGTGGAACATGGACATCCAACACTAGCTGTCAGCACAACACCCTGGGAACTTTGTAAAACACAGATACTCCGGGCCCCACTGCAAGCCACTGGCTCTACCTCACGGAGTCAGGCCAGGGAATCTGCATCCTAAAACTCCTCGGGAATTGGAGATGGCTCAGCCTGGCACTTGCCTGTTGACAGTCATTTCAGAATCCGTCTGTGCCAGGAGAACCAAGTCCCTGAGGGACTGATAGAATCAGGTGGCAGCCGGGGACAGGCCTCTGCTGACTTCAGGTCTTATTTTAGCCTCTGGCATGTCCCCAGGAGGCCCCATGGGAGGGGACTGAGGATTTTACAAGAGGGATTTGCACGGGTATTTTCAGTCTAGATGGAGGATCAGCCTGGCCATAGCCAGCCCTGCAGGTAGAGAAACCAGGCATTGAAGTCTAATAGTACCCACCACCCACCCTGGAAAAGCTGGCCTCCTGGGCCTCCTGGGCCTCCCTGGGCCCTGGGGTGGAGACTCACTCTCGGAGATGAGCTAAGAGACCTGTGTGGGCCTCTGAACAGACCTGGCATGCGGCAGCTTGGAACAGCTCAAGACTATGTTTGCAAAAGATGGGTGATGGAGGCTGGGGATATCATCTTCATTTCACAGATGCAGGAACTGAGGCGTGGAGAGGCCAAGGCCATTGCCCTACCCTGACTCAACCCCAAGTCCTCGTAACAATGAACTAGGTCTTTGCTAAAGAGGCAGCCCCGGTGTCTAACAGATGCCCTTCCAAGCCAATGATTAATAAATAATGCTAACAGTTGATGCTGGCAATGAGTCAACACTTACATGGAGCGTGGATAGGCCAGGCACCATTCTCAGCACTGGGCGTATTTTACCACTAACTCCTCTTTATCCTCACCAACACCTACAAAGCAGGCACTAATAGTATGCCCATTTGACAGATGAAATGAGCTTGGGAGTTGCACAGAAAGACTCATGGAGCCCCAAGTCCCCAGTGAGTCCTTCCCTCCCCAGACCACCTCTCCAAACCCTCCCAGCCCACGCGCTGTTTCTGATAAACCATGCAAAGCCCGGATCAGTAAGGGGGTTAACAAGGTGGATGGCACCCCCCAGGCTTGGTTTGCACCTGCCAGTTAGAGGCAGTAAGCAGTCTGCGGTCAATGGGCAAAGCCAGGCATGAAATCCAAAGCATGGGTTTGAATCCCAGCCCTGCCCTGGCCTTCCTGAGCCTCAGTTTCCTCTGCTGAGAACTGAAAGCACCTATTCCCACCCCAGCTACCACCCAGCATGGCAGGTAGGGTCAAGAGAGCAGGAATACTGTTCTCCACCCGCAGATGAGGAGGCTGAGGCCCGAGAGGGGTTGGCAGATGCTCATGGCCCCCTGGCTGGCCCAGGAGCAAACTAGCTCTTGTAAATCACATGCCACTGTCAGAATAGCAATGAAGAGGGAGCCGAGAAACAATGAGGGCCCAGGTGACTCTGCGATGAGGGCCCAGTTGACTCTACAATGAGGGCCCAGTTGACTCTGCCCAAGGGGCAGTCGGCACAGGTCTGTCTGACTCCTGGGCTGACCTGACCGTTCTCAGCAACAGAAGTGGGGGAAGGCATAGGTACTGGGGTTTCACCCAGTCTACTCACCAGCTGGGTGACCTTGGACTACTTACTAAACCTCTCTGAACCTCTCTTTCTACAGCCTCAAAATGGGGACAATCACAGTAAGGCGGTTGCGAGGACCCAGGAAGGCAGGAGGTGTAGAGTTGCTTTTTTCCAGATGGAGCACTGGGAACTCAGGCTCGAGGAGGGGAAGGGACTTGCCCAAGACCACAGAGCACCTACGCAGCTCAACAGAAGCTTGTCTGCAGCTTCTCCCCCAGCCACAGGCCTGAGGAGGAGGGGCCCCACCTCTGGTGGTCGGGAGGTGGGATCAGGGAAGGGTTCCCTGAAGCATGGGCATCTCAAACCTCAGGACTGGCATTTGCAGGGATGGCATTCCGGGTGGAGGAGCCGGCCTAGGCAAAGGCCCAGGGGTGAACGGCACTGAGAATGTGCGGAGACCAGCACGACATCTAGATGGCTGGAGCAAAGGGGGCGGGAATGTCTGCAAGTAGGTGTGTGAAAGGTGGCTTTTCCATCAGCGTGTGTGCGTGTGCGCGTGTGCGTGTGCGTGCTTACACACGTGCACGAGTGTGAGTGTCATTTCTCGGCCGCAGAGTCCCCCATTAACGCTCCGGTATTTGTTTGTTCAGTTCCGCTCTCCCATCGGCCCTGCTGCCTCTCTGCAACCCGTTTGCCAGTCGGCTCCCTCTCCCTCTCCCGAGGGCTCCATGGGTCATTAAAACCGAAACAAGCCCCAGCTCTGATGGTTAAACCAGATGCCCAGGCCCCATCCTGCCTGGGCCCCATCTCAGGGTCAGAATGAGCCATGGAGCTGCTGGGGAGGCCCCGTTCGGCTGCATCAGCCCGTGGGGGGCCTGGGGTCCCAAGAGGGACAGGGCCAGACGAGGGGAAACCCAATCCCTGACACATGGAGATCATTTGCAGAAGGAACAAAATCCGTGACCAACCCCAAACGGACGCAAAGGGGAGGGGAGCGGGGCTGGGTAAGGAGTTCTCAGGGCCAATGGGAGATGAGGGCTGAGGCAAACCCTGGGCCAGCCCCAGGCCAAGCTCTCAGGTTGTCTCAGCCACTCTAGGAGCTTCTGGCAAGGCTCCCACCCTCCCTGGGCCCCTGTGTTCTCCTTTCAAATAGGGTGAGGACTGAAAGAAAGATTCAGAGCAAATGTCTGACCCTGTGCCCAGCGAATGGTTAGCCTGAAGCAAATAGATTGATATATAGATGAGACAATTGAGGCTCAGAGAGGTTGTGCAGCTCACCAAAGTGCACACAGCTAGTCAGCCTAGGAGTGGGGTTCAAATCTCCCAAAAGGGAAAATGTCCACAGGGAAGGGACATGGGCAGCCAGTGATGATTTGCAAAATCAGATGCACCGTGGCCTTCATCTCCCCTAAGGTGACTTTCCCTTCTTCCGATTTTACTGAAGGCCTCAGGACTCCGACCCATGAACTCCATTCATTTGGTTTTTTGTTTTTGTTTTTCTTCTTTTGAGACAAGGTCTGGCTCTATCGCCCAGGCTCACTGGGCTCACTGCAACCTCCACCTCCCAGGTTCAAGCAATCTTCTTGCCTCAGCCTCCCAAGTAGCTGGGACTACAGGTGTGTGCCACCAAATCTGGCTAATTTTTGTATTTTTTGTAGAGATGGGTTTTGCCATGTTGCTCAGGCTATTCTCGAACTTATGAGCTCAAGCAATTCTCCTGCCTTGGCCTCCCAAAGTGCTGGGATTATAGGATTGAGTTATAATGCCCGGCCCTGTGTTTCAAATTTAGCTTCATTGAGATATAATTCACATAGCATACAACTCACCTATTTAAATGCAATGCATTAAATCAATTTCAATGCATTATACAATGAACAATTCAGTGGCATTAAGTACATTCATATTCATAATGTCATACAACCATCACCGCAATCTCTTTTTTTTTTTTTTTTTGACACAGGATCTCGCTCTGTCAGCCAGGCTGGAGCGCAGTGGTGTGATCTCAGCTCACTGCAACCTCCGCCTCCCAGGCTAAAGCGATATTCCCACCTCAGCTTACCAAGTAGCTGGGATACAGGCACACGCCACCATGCCCAGCTAATTTTTGTATTTTTTTTAGAGATAGGGTTTTGCCATGTTGCCCAGGCTGATCTCGAACTCCTGGGCTCATGTGATCCACCTGCTTCTGCCTCCCGAAGTGCAGGGATTACGGGCATGAGCCACCGTGCCCAGCCACAACTATCTATTTCTAAAACATTTTTATCACCCCAAAAAGAAACTCTGTACCTGTTAAGCAGTAACTCTCCTATTTCCCCCTCCCCCTGCCCCCATTAACCACTTTCTGTCTGTATGAATTTGCCTGTTGTAGATATTTCACATGAGTGGAATCATGCAATATTTGTCCTTCTGTGTCTGGCTTATTTCACTTAACATAATGTTTTCAAGGGACATTCATGTTGTAGCATGTATCAGAACTTCATTCCTTTATATGGCTGAACAAGATTCCATTGTATGGATACGCCACATTTTGTTTATCCGTTTATCCATAGATAGTGTGGAAACACCTGGGCTGTTTCCACAGCTTGCTACTATGAATAATGCAGCTACAAGCATGGGTGTACAAGTATCTGTTCAAGTCTCTGTTTACAATTCCTGTGGGCATAATCCCAGGAGTGGTATTGCTGGGTCATATGGCAAATCTATGTTTAGCTTTTTAAGGAACCGCCAAAAAGCAGCTACACCAAGAGTCCAAGGCCCACTGGCTCAAAGTCCAACCTGTGTGAAGGTTCAGGGACTGCTGCTTGACCTAGCCCTCATCACCTCTCGCCTGGACCTTTGCAGTAGACTCTGGCTACCCCCTGCCTCTGCCTCAGCTCCTCCAATGGCTCCTCACAGCCAGGAGATCATCTGCAGCTCTTCAAAGTCATGCACAGCTCCCCATTGCTCCCTGGATAAAATCCTCAGGCACTGTGCCCTACGTGGGCCCCTCCTGTCCCCTCTGAGGCTCCACAGCCATCTCTGCCCATGCACCTCAGCACTAACCACGTGTGCCAAGCCATCTGCAGTCTCCCTCTATTGGTGGGCTCCTTGAGGCTAGGGACTATGTCTCATTTATGTCTCTTCATGGTCTTGAACAGAAGAGGTCCTTGGTAAATAAGTGTGTTGCATAGATGAAGAAACCGGGGCTAAGAGAGGAAATTGACCTGCCTGAGGACCCAGAGCTGGGAAGTGAAGGACCTGATTCAATAAGACAGCAGGTGTCAAGTAGGTGTTCAAAATTATTAAGCACCAGTTCTCTTCCCACCTCTTACCCTGGGGAGTCAAAACGCCCCGGGTCCAAACCAAGCCCTACTTCTAACTCGCTGTGTGACCTCAAGCAAGGCAGTTGCCCTTTCTGGGCCTCAGTTTCCAATCTGTGATCGGGAGGAGCGTGTCCCCATCGTTTCTTCAGGTTGGAATTTGAGGGCTCTCTGGCCACGCCACCGTCACCACCCCCTCCCCCAGCAGATTCCTCAGGGCTCAGCTGGACCCCTCAGCCAGCCCCCTCCTGCCCACAGGTAATTAGAGGAACACAGCAGGGGTGGAGGGCGGGGGGTGGGGGGAAGCCCCAGCAGGCGGCTCCTTCCTCTGTAAGGGGCCCCTCAACGCTGCCTGCCCAGCTCCTGCTGCGGGAACAAAAGGCCTTGTGGACGTTCAAAGCAAGGCACCGGGCGGGAGGCCAGCGTGGGCGGCCGCAGAGATGGCCACGGGGCTCGTGGCGGGGATGGCCGGCGACTGGAAGCTGTCCCCATCCATCAGTCAGCGGTGACAGCTCCCGGGGACCTGCAGCCCCCCCTCGGCCCTGCCAGCTGACCGTCCGGCTGCAGCAGGCCTCCCTCGCCTGCCTGGTGGCTCCAGCCTGATGACCTGAATGATGGATCTGCCTTGAGCGTCCCATCACAGTGACAGACACATCTCTGATCCACGCTTCTCACTTTACCTTCTCAGCCACTTCCTTGGCCACTGGACAGAGAGATGCGGCACATGTCACCCTCATTCTGATGGGGCCATGGATACCAAGCCAGCGTGGCCAAGGTCACAGTGGCCTGAGGAGTCCAGGAGATTACAAGAGCTTGACCTTATCTGCTACCAACTCGCTGGGTGATCCTGGGCAAGTCCTCGTCCCTCTCTGGGCCTCAGTTTTCCCTCTTGTGAAATAAAGGCATCATCATCAAACTCTGATGTGTGAGTTCTGCGATGCTTAAGTCCCCAGGAAGACATGGAGAGGCAGTGGTGAGATGGAGCAGGGCAGTCCTGGCTCCAAATCCAGCCTCTGCTTTCCCTTGTTGCGTACGCTGGGCAAGTTACTTAATGCCCCTGCCGCACCTCTTCCTCCTCTTCCTCCTTGGGGTATAATGAAAGCCATCTTCCCTCTTCAAGGGATCATTGTGAAGGTGAAATGAGCTTGTATCTACAAAGCACTCAGCCCAGAGCCTGGCCTGGTGCAAACACTCTGTCAAAGCACCACTTACTGAGTATCTACCGTAGTCTGTGCCATGCTAGGCTAGGTTATAGACATAAACGAGATCAATAAACTGCCCAGAGGTGGGACACAGTGGCTCACACCTGTCATCCCAGCAATTTGGGAGGCTGAGGCGGGTGGATCACTTGAGCCTAGGAGTTGAAGACCAGCCCGGGCAACATGGTGAAACTCGGTCTCTACAAAAAATCAAAAAATTGGCCAAGCGTGGTGGTGCATGCCTGCAGTCCTGGCTATTCAGGAGGCTGAGATGGGACGATCGCTTGAGCCCAGGGAGGTCGAAGCTGTATCGAGCTGTGATCACCACTACACTGAGAGACAGAGCAAGACCCTATCTCCAAAAAGAAAAAAGAAAGATAAAAGAAAGAAAGAAAAGAAAAGAAAAGAGGAAAGGATCCAGAAAGGGTCTGAGAGGCAGCCTTGGAGATGAGACTGGAAAAGCATTGTGGACAGAGGGAACAGCTGGTGCGAATGCTGAGAGAGGCAGGACCATGCTGAGGGTGTTTAAGGGGTATAATGAGACCACGTTGATGGAGCAGAGCTGTGGAGAGAGACCAGGCAGTGCAGTGGCTGCGCTCAGAGGATCCAGGTTGGCATTCCGGCAGTCCCTTCCTAGTCAAGTGGCCTTAGGGAACCTGCTTAACCTCGCTGTTCTCTGGGCCTGTGTCTGCTACATGAGAACAATCCTGGAGTCTACCTTTTAGCGCGTGAGGATGGAAAGGAGGTGGTGAGCTCATGTGACTGGAATTATCCTACATGAAGGAAGCCCTCAGTCCCCGGGAGCTATTTTTTTTTTCATCATCATCATCGTCATTGTAGACCATGTTGGGCAATTTGACAGATATTATTGGCTTTCTGTCGCCAGGTGCTTTTCTTTTAGAAAACACTGGAGTCCAGGGGTGTCGACTGGTACGAGAAAGTTCCTACAGCTTGGGTGGTAAGAGAAAAAAAAATTGGAAACAACCTAAGTGTCCATCACCGGAAAGATGACTCAATGAGTAGTGACATATTCATACCGCGGAATAGTCTATCGCGGTGACAGTGTGTCAACTGGAGCGTCACGTATCAACAAGGATCAGTCTCAAAATAGGATGTCGAGCCAAAAAAGCAATCACAGAATATGCATATGGGATGCTTGCATTTATAGAAAGTTTTAAAACATGCCAAGCCACACTGTATGCCTTTTATGGATACACGCGTAGGTAGTGTGTCCGTAAAGTACAGGGCAGGTGTGGAAATGGCATGAAGTAATTCAGGATCTCAGTTCAGTGGGGGCACTGACTACCCCAATGCTCCTTTTGCTGCCTCTGCCTTATTTTAATTGTTATTCTGGCATATTATATATTTTAGCCTGCTCTGTTTATCCTTTGGCATCCTTCTGCTCTAGTGTAAGCTCCATGAGGTCAGTGCTGGGATTTTGGCCTGATTCATCTTGTGCTGTATCCCCAGTGCCTAAAACTGTGCCTGTAACATAGTGGGCTCTCCAAAAACGAGGATTGAGTGGATGGATGGAAGGAGGGCGGGAAGGAGGGAGTGAGCACTGCAGAGAGAAACTCAAGGCCTTCCTTATACAAAAGAACACACAGAGGGCCTCAGATCAAACCAGAGGGCTGGGCTACAGACAGGAGAAAGTCACCCCTCCCTCACCTCTGCCCCCAAGGGCTCTGCTGCCCCACCCCAGGTCGTGGACTCCCACGCCCCCAGCCCCCTGCCTGGAGTGGGAGGGTGGGGCTTTTGCTGCAAGGGTAACCCATCTCACTGGGAGCTGGCGTCCAACCCAGGGCACGCCAAGGTCACCTATCTGATATACAAGAGATTTTTCACCTCTCACTCAGGGTAGCCAAAGAAAAACAAATGCAGTGAGAGCGTGCCCAGCACGATTGTCCTTTACCATCCCCTGATGGTCTGAGGTCCAGGACCCCCACCCTACTGACACCCACCAAGCCACAAACCCTCTGCCCCAGTCCAGGTCCTCTGGATACCACCCCTTAAATTTTCCAGGTGTGAGCACTTCACTCCATTCCCAGTCCTCTCTTGTCTCCTGGACAGGGCAGCGGCCTCCTCACTTACCTCCCTGTGTCCACTCTGACCCCTCCCTCCTCACAGCTGACTTCCTTTCCACTTCCTTAATGACCCCCCACCAGCCTTAGAACCCAGTTCTTACCGTCATCCAAAGCCTTGGGTATTCCTTCTTGTCCTTCAGTCACTCAGCTTATATTCTGCACCATCACCAGCATCACCACCACCACCAGGAAGCCTTCCTGGACTTAGATGCTCCTTCTTGGCCTTCAACTGCTCACTTACATGCCCAGAACCATGATCATCACCACCAACACCAGGCAGCCTTCCGGGACTTCCCGGGTGGGGCCAGCTGCTTCTTCCAGCTCTCACAGTCTCCTGGGCTTCCTGAGCCGAGGGAATCCTGTTGCCCTTAGGAATGTGAGCTCCAAGAGGGCAGGAGCAATGTTCTTTTTATAACTAGACCCCCAGGGCTTGGCCTAGGGCAGGCACTGGTTAAATACCTGTTGAAGGAACATACAAATGAATGAATGAATGAGTTACATAAATGAATGACTGAATGAATGAATGAGTTTTCTACCTGGAGAAGTTCTGGATCCTTTAGAAGGTTTAGATGTGGATGATAGGGAGTTTCAAGCCATCTGAACTCAAGGCTTCCCCAGGGTCTTCAGGGCCCGCAGCCCCTTCTTGCAGGGAATAAAGATGTTGGGAGTTTATCGCCTGTTCCAAGCATTTGTCCAACCCCCCACCGGCAATTTCCCTGCCAAGTAAAGTGAGCGTGATATAGCCGATAAAGCTGCATTAAAATTCCCCTCGGCCCAATTTGCCTTCAGGAAAATGGTGGAACCCTAAATCTCGATGGGCATGAAACACAGAGGTGTTGGGGGTTGGCAGGCAGATGAGAGTCTCCCAGCTGGGAGAAACTACGAAGGATGGGACTGTAGGCCCATAAATTGCTCCAAAGGGCTCAGCCTAGACGAGGCGACCCTTCCAGCTCCCACCGGGGCCAGGTGAAGGAGGTGGAGAAGAAGGTGTGAGGGTGTAGGTGGCCAGGGAGGTGCTAGGCTGGGCCTAGGGACCCTCCCTCTAGCAGCCTGGAATGATTGTCCTTGTAGGCTTGGAAAGAAGTGGGAGGGAGAAATTTCTAACCCTGCAAATCCTTCAGTTCACCTGAAGCACTTACTTTCATCAATCTCTACAAGAGCGTGGGGAGAAAGGTGCCTTCATCATCCCCTTATTTCCAGATGGGGAAACTGAGGCTCGAAGAGGTAAGGTGATTTGCCCCAACGTCACACAGGCCCTCCCTGCTTGGGCCCTGGAGTGGCAGGCTGAGGCCAGGTCCGAGGATTTCAGTGGTACATGGAGGATATTTAAATCATTTAATCATTTCTTTTTTTTTTTTTCCATCTTCTTTATAGCCTACCTGTCTTTGGTGGCTCCAACACTTGCCAATTCTTCACAACAAAGAGTTGGGCATGCAGTGCTCATGCTCCCAAACAGACAAGGAACAGCATCAAGCCAGGTTTCTCATTACAGCATTTTATTTCTACTGTGCTTCTTTTTTTTGGGGGGTGGGGTTGTTTGTTTGTATTTATTTACTTATTTTAGGGTTTTCTTTTTTTGAGACAGAGTCTTGTTCTGTCTCCCAGACCGGAGTGCAATGGCATGATCTCAGCTCACTGCAACCTCTGCCTCCCGGGTTCATGCGATTCTCCTGCCTCAGCCTCCCAAGCAGCTGGGATTACAGGCAGGCGCCACCATGCCCAGCTAATTTTTGTATTTTTAGTAGAGATGGGGTTTTGCCATGTTGGTCAGGCTGGTCTCTAACTCCTGGCCTCAAGCGATCCACTCGCCTCAGCCTCCCAAAATGCTGGGGTTACAGGTATGAGCCACTGTACCCAGCTCTTTTTTGGTTGGTTTTTTAATTAGAGATGGGGTCTTGCTATGTTACCCGGGCTGGCCTCGAATTCCTGGGCCCAAGCAATCCTCCCAGAGTAGCTGGGACTACAGGCGTGCACCCATTGTCCTCATTTTTTTTTTTTTTTTTTTTTTGAAATGAAGTCCCTGTCACCCAGGCTGGTGTGCAATGGCATGATCATGACTCACTGAAACCTCTGCCTCCCAGGTTCGAACAATTCCCCTGCCTCAGCCTCCCAAGTAGCCGGTATTACAGGAGCCCGCCACCACACCCAACTAATTTTTGTATTTTTAGTAGAGATGCGGTTTCACCACGTCACCAGGCTGGTCTTGAACTCCTGACTTCAAGTGATCCACCTGCTTCGGCCTCCCAAAGTGCTGGGATTATTATAGGCATGAGACACCGTGCCTGGCCCATTATACTCATTTTTGAAGACACTTTCTGCTGGCGGACACCGATATTGGTTTGTCATTATTTTCAGCAATATATAGCTTCCGTTTAAAAATATATTTGTGTGTTTTAAAGTGAGTCTACTTAAAGAAAAATATGAAGTAAAGAACACAGGCAGTACTTATTTATGCCAAAAAATCCATAGCACCTCACCTCCCACCTGTCTCATCAGTTCATTATGTGTTAGTCTCAGGCCCTGCCTCCTCCCTGGGGCAAAGTCCAGAAAGAGGGAATTTTTGCCTACTTAGTTCCCGGGTTTATCCCAAGTAGCCTAAAACAGTGCCTGGCACAAAGCAGGTGCTTTACAACAGTGAAGAGTTGTTAAATGAAGGTGGTGGCAATCCAGGAATGGAATATTGAAAACTTGCAGAGCCAACTCCAAGGAAGCCTGTGATTCTGAACTCCTACTCTCCAGACATTCCATTGTTTTCCAAGATTCAATAAGCCTTAATTGTAAAGTTCTAGAGAGCTTAGCTCTCAGAATTCCTGACGCTGTGGTCCTCTGGTTCCATTCTTCTCTGTTTCAGAGGCCCTCTGCAGCTCAGATGCCATATACGGGCACTCTAAGATTCTAAGAATGTGGGGTAATGATGTTATTTTCTGGGAAGCCAGGACCAACCAAGACTGCAGAATCACATCCTCCATCTAGTGCTGAGCAAACAAGAAAGAGAAGAAGGAGGAGGGGGAAGAGCAAGAGAAAGGAAAGAGAGAGGGGAAGGAGAAGGAGAAAAGGAAGAGAAGGAAGAGGAGGCAGTGAGATAAATACGAGAAAAGAGAGAGGAAAACAAGATAACGAGTGAGAGTTGGGGAGAGAAAGAAGTGAATTGAAGAGAAGGGAATGAAAGGGAAGGGGAGAGAGATGGGGATGAGGGGGAGAGAAGAAAAGAAAGAGAGGCAGGGAGATCTCCAGAGAAAAAGAGAGAAGTGCCTACATTTACATATGCATCCTGGTCCCTCATGAGTTTCTCCCCTGTCCTTCACAGGGCAATGGGACAGGCTGTCCAATGCCCACCTCCTCCCTTGCGTTGTAGGTCACCTGGGCAGCAGCTCCTCTCCTTCTTCCACAGAGTGGTGTGATGTGACTGAGCCCTCTAGGAAGCAACTCGCTGGGTGAAGAGGAGGTGGAAGCTTAAAGAGTACAAAGGCTAGGGGAGCAGGCATGTGTCTGTGTCCCAAATCCAGTTGCTTCTGAGAGAAATGTTAGCTGAGCCTGTCCTCCATGCCAGGCACACTCTTAGAAACTGTGCACATATCATCTCCTGTGACCCTCACAGCAGTCCTATAAGGTAAGTAGGGTTGCCTCATTCTAAAGAAAAGATAACTGAGGTACAGCAAGATTACATACTTTGGCCAGATCAAGTAAAAAGAGCTCAGTAAAGATTGGATGAAGGGATGGATGGATGGATGGATGATGGATGGATGGATGGATGGACGGATGGATGGATGGACGGATGGATGGATGGATGGATGGATAGATAGATAGGTGTATGGGTGAGTGTGTAGATGAGTGGGTTGATGGATGGGTGAATAAGTGGGTGGATGGGTAAATGGATTGACAAATGAATGAAAAAATGGATGGATAGATAGATGGATGAATGGATGATAGATAAGTGGATGGATGGATGAATGGATGGATGGATAGATGGGTGAGTGGGTGGGTGGATGGAAAAATGGGTATATGAATGGGTGGGTGGATGAATGGATATAGAGATTAGTAGTTGAATAGATGGATGAGTGAGAGGGTAGGATGGATGGGTGGATGGATGGATGGATGGATGGATGGATGGATGGATGGATGGACGGATGGATGGATGGGTGGATGGATGGTGGAAAGAAAGAGGGAGTATAGTTCAGTGGGCGACTACAGGGCAAATAGCCCATCCTGGTGAAGTATCCCTCTCCATGCCTCCCAAATCATTCCAACCATCCTCTACCTTCTTCATTGCAATCCTACCCCATCCCTCTCCCTTTAATTCAACTACAAAAATAATGTTGCAAAAAAAAAAAAAAAAAATAGGAAGATAAGAATAAAGCTTCAAATATGAGGAACCTACCAGACAAGAAAAAGCAGTCCTAAGAACATGAAGATGGGTCTGAAGTGGGAACCTGGCCATGCTTGGCATGGTTAAGGAGCGCAACTGACAGCAGTGGCTGAGGCCTCATGAGTAAGGAGAAGAGGGAGGCACCCAGGCAGAGTGTGAATTTTATCTCAAAAGCCACAGATTTTGGTTTTGTTTTGTTTTTTGTTTTTTTGAAAGAGAATCTCATCCTGTTGCCCAGGCTGGAGTGCAGTGGTGCGATCTCGGCTCAATGCAACCTCCACTTCCCAGGTTCAAGCAATTTTCCTGCCTCAGCCTCCCAAGTAGCTGGGATTACAGGCATGTGCCACCATGCCCAGCTAATCTTTTAGTATTTTTAATAGAGACGAGGTTTCACCATGTTGGCCACGCTGGTCTTGAACTCCTGACCTCAGAGGAGCCGCCCGTCTCAGCTTCCCAAAGTGCTGGGATTACAGGTGTGAGCGACCACACCCAGCCAAAAGCCACAGGTTTTAAACAGAGGACGGAAAGAGCCACTCACACTTTGCCAAGATCACCTGGTGGAGAAGGAGGTGGTGGGAGTGAGAGAAGAAGAAATGAGATTCACGCAGAGGTAGCCGCAGGCAGCCAAGTGAGAGATGCCGGGGTACATTTTGGAGGGAGAATTTTCAGGTCTTGGAAATGGGTGGGTTGTGGAGATGAACCATTGTGGGAAAGCAAGCATGACTCTCAGGTTTCTGAATTTAGGTTTTGAGATCATGGGAGGAACATATATGTTGAGTTACGGAAGTCTGGTTGAGGTTTAAGGCAATGAGATCAAGACTTTTTTGGTTATTTATTCTTACAAAAATATTTATGAAACACCTACTATGCGCCACGTCCTACTGTCTTGCAGTGCTGGACTCACAAGGAATGTACCAACTTCCCCACCTCCCAGTCACCCAGCACAGCATGTACCCGACCAAGTTACCCACCAGCTCACCAAATCCCCCAGGAGTGACAGGACCAAGTGTTTGGGGGTGTCAGGTTCTTGCCCCTCCCGAGACAAGCTGGCCCAATGGCTGCAATGTCCGGCCTCCCAGTGGGGACCAGGCAGCCTTCTCTAGTGGCCATGTGCCCCCTTAGTGCTAATCCCCCACTCTCTGCCTCCTGGACACGCACACACAGGACATGCACAATGGCGACCGGTGTCACCCGCCAGGGTCTATGCCCTCACAGCAGAGAGAATAGCTACCAGCTGGTCCTCACCGGCTGTGTGACCTTGGGTGGGCCACATTCCAAAAATGATCACCCCAGGAGGGTGTCATCCATTCAACCACCAACTGCTTGGCACCTTCTATGTGCCTGCCAGGCTCTGAGGGAACAAAAGTTAAGCCCCCTTCAGAGCTCCCTGAACATACCTCATACTCCCCTTCCCAGCAACAAATTAATCAACAAAGATTTCTAGAGCCAGGGCTTCTGGGAGACTCAAGAGAAGACGTAAGTGAATCACAGATCACAAATACTCTTCCATCTATTGAATCCCTTCGGTGCCCTCAGGGACAACCGCGGGGAGTGGGGGAGGAACTGAAGCCTCCATGCATAAGTGGGCAAATTGAGGTCCCTGGAGCTGAAATGTCTTGCCCCCAGGTCATGTAGAGACCCCGAGGTGAGTCAGGTCTCAAACCTGCATCTTAAGACTTCCAGTTAAGTATCCTGGCACCAGCTTCATGTGACCAAAAAAAGGAGGGAAGTGGCCAGGTGGCATAGAGGCTCTCGAAAAGAGAGAAATGACTGAGAAATGGGATGTGTCTCAGGGGGAGACTGAGGAGGACTTTTAGGGTCTCTTGGCCTCTCTGTTTCCTCTCCCGATCATTTGGATTCTCTCCCTTTCAAAAAAAAAGGCTAGAGAGGGCCCCAGTTGCCACACAGGAGCCAGAGTTGGAAAGACAAATCGGCCAGAGTTACGCAAGGCTTCGCATGTGGCTAAATTTAAAACTGAAATGTGAACCTCAGGACAGAATAAAAACACTCAGGGGGAAGGACTGGGGCCAATACCTCCTGTGGCCTTCTTAGTACACCAGAGGGAGGTGGTTCCCCAGTGGACCCAGGGAAAGGCTCCTGAAGCCAGCCTTGCAGATAGCAGAGGAGTTACCAGCCCGAGCAAAAGTCCTTACCAGCCCACCCTGGGCATGTGAGCATTCCCTTGTTCCTGCCTGGGGGCAGTGTCCCTGATTCCAAGCTGGAAGGGGAAAGAGAAGTCCCTCTTTCTAGTGGGTATTCAGGCAGATACTACTACTTCCTGCAGAAACAGCAAGTTATATTTTCCTACAAATTCTTCTACACGAAGAGTAGAATTGTTAATCAAGTGAATGAACAATGATATGAACTGTTTAAGCAAGCACAGATCCACTCCTTACAAAAGTCTCTTGTCTACCAGGTCTGATCTACTCATCACACATATACAGCTCACATGCAGTTCACACAGGTATATAAAACACAAATGTAATAGATGAATCTGCTCACATAAGATTCTGGACCCAACTTGCCACATCCACTCATAGAAACACACACTTACATGTACACACTCCCACACCCACAAACCATTCTCACTAGTGCTATCCCGTATAAAAGTTTACCGTGGGCCAAATGCTCTTCTCAACAGTTTGTCTGTGTTATTCATTCAGTTCTTACAACAAGGCTAAGTGCTGTTATCATCCTCATGTTACGGATGACACTCACAGAGGTTGTCTGAGCTGAAGCTGAGAGGTTACGTGGTTTGCCTGAAGTCACACATCTGGTAACTAGCAGAGCTGGGATTTGAACCCACGGCAGGCTGGCAGCAGCATTCATGTTCTTCAGCACTGTGAAGACACAAGGGCCCTTGCACATACATGAACACAAGCAAACAGGCACTGCAGGATGTTTTTCCTGCTTGCAGGACAGACACACACACACACACACACAGCAACCAACATGTGAGAATAGAAGGGAGAAGGACCCCAGGCTGCGTAGACCACAGGGCCTTTGCACCACATTCACTCATCCAGGAACCTGGAGAATGTGAGAAATTTAGGAGCATAGTGAGAAAGGGGGAGTATACAGACCCAGGGACTCAGGGGAGAGGTCAGGCCCACGGATTGAAGGGTCAAAGTGTCAGGAACAAGGTGCAGGATCAAACATTTATGTCCTTCTCCCACCTCTAAAGCACCTCAACTTCTTACCCACCAAGCCCAGGCCTACCCTGCCTAAACCAAGACTACCAGGCAAGACACATCCCTGCTGAGATATGGCAGGGACTAGTGCCCTGGCCCTTGGTCCTTGGCACTGCCAGAGAGCTGCTCCCTCCCACTAATGCACTGCTTTAGGGGGTCTGGGGGCTGCTCTATAGGCACGGGTAGGGCTTGAGTCCTCCCTGGTGGGGAGGCAAATAGGCAGGGGCCGCGGGCAAAGTTCTCTAGGACATGAGAGGTTTGCCTCTCCAAAGCCTGCAGAAAGCAGAGGCGAAGGCCTGGGTTTGAGCCTCTCTGTCCCTGATTGTAAAGTGGAGATCACACTAAAACATGAGCCACAGGTGGTTGTAAGAACAAAATGAGAAAGGAGGGATTCAGGGCTTAGCCCAGTGCAAGGTTCTCCCTTGCATACTCTGAATATTCATACTATCACTCAAAAGACTGGAAATCAGTCTATCCAAGAGATACATGCACTCTCATGTTTATTGAAGCTCTATTCTCAATAGCCAAGATCTGGCAGCAACCTAAGTGTCCATCAACAGGTGAATGAATACAGAAATATGGTACTTATACATGATAAAGTACTATTCAGCCGTAAAAAAGAATGAGACCCGGGCATTTACAGCAACATAGATGGAACTGAGGGTCATTATGTTAAGTGAAATAAGCAAGGCCCAGAAAGATAAACTTCCCATGTCTCACTTATTTGAGCGAGCCAAAAATTAAAACAATTGAACCCGTGGAGACAGAGAGTAGAAGGCTGGTTACCAGAGGCTGGGAAGGGTAGTTGAGGTGTGTGGGGGAATTGGGAATTGTTAAGGGGTACAGAAAAGTAGTTAGAAAGAATAAATAAGTCCTAGTATTTGCTAGCACAACTGGGTGACTATAGTCAGTAATGATTTAATTGTACATTTTAAAATAACTAAAAGTATAATTGGATAGTTTGTAACATAAATGATAAATGCTTGAGGGGATGGATACTCCATTTACCCTGATGTGACCATTAGGCATTGCATGCCTGTGTCAAAATAGCTCATGTACTCCATAAGTATACATATCTACTGTGTACCCACAAAAAATCAAAATTAAAAAACATAATCATGTTATCATCATCCTCATTATCATTGTCATCACTATACCTTGGCTTTGTGGCAGTTTGCTAAACACAGGAGTAAGAGGGGAAGACTAAAGGGCACCAGCCTTTGGAGCTAGAGTGCCACCACCTTAGGGAAACTGAGGCCCAGGGAGGGAAAGGGGCAGGGCAGAGTCAGGGTGGACACAGCAGGTCCTGCAGAAGGGGGCGTGCCAGGGAGTGCCAGCGGCTCAGACGTGGCAGTCCCTTTGCCATCTGAGGTCTGCAGCAGGAATGATCAGGGGAGCAGGCACTGAGGGGCCACTGCATGCCAGGGAACGTCCACACAGACTCCCGAGTTCTCCAAACAGCCGTAGGCCACTGGTATGAGAGTGCCATGTCCCAGATGGGGAAACAGAGGCATGAGCCTCCCAGTCACCTGCCCGAGATCCCAAAGTCAAGTAAACAACGAGGCTGGGACTTGAGCCAGTTCTGACAATTCCAAGATCCTCTACTCCAGCCAGCCCCGAGGCCCCGTCCCTCTGTCGCTTGCTTCCCCAGGGTCCGAACTGCAGACAGTGGTATTTTCTTCCCTTCCTGTTGCCCAGATGGTGCCTGTCTCTTTGTCTTGAGGGTTTTTTCCGCTTTCCTTTTCTTTTTTCTTACTTGCTTTCTATCTTTTATTTTCTTTTTTCTCAATTGCTTTCTTTCTTTTCTTTTTTTTTTTTTTTTTTTTTTTCCCCCATATTCGAAGGATGAAGGAGCAACTCCCTGGATGGCATGGGAAAACAAAAGGGACTGCCATCCCCCAAGCCCAGTGGCAGCCGCGCCACCCAGAGCTGGAGGGTATGGAAATGAGCTGTTGTGAATGCAAATGAGGCTTCTGGGTGATTTGCACAGAGCCAGCCTGGGCAGGGCCGAGGCAGAGCAGGTGGGGAAGGCTGTTGGGAGTTTTCCCAACCTTCCACCAGGTACCTGGCTTCTCCAGGCCAACCTTCCCTTGAGAGGGCCTCCTTCTCTGGCCTCTGCAGCATGAAATATCTGGGCAGCTGTTGGGATTTCATCATTTCTATCTGTGTACATAAAATTAATTTTCTGTTTGTTACCTCATTGTGCAAACAGATGGCTGGATGGAATTCTTTTAAACCAAGTTTGGGAGGTTAGTTTGGGATTGTGTGACTTAACAAGGTTTTCCTGTGTGGCAGTTGAGTGAGACAGACCACCTCCATAAGGTGCCATGGATGGAAAACACACAGAGGAATCCCACTGAGCCCCGGGCTGAGTCCCAAGAGTAGACTTTGGTGCCCTTTGGGTAATACTTTGGCACAGAGTGCAGTCTGAGGGTGAGGGTGGCAGTGATTGTAGCTAGAGTGCATGGGTGGGATGGAGGATGGTGGGTAGGAGGAAGGGTGTGGTAGAAGAACGGGTAGATGAGGGGAGGCAGGGAGGATTAGCCAATGGATGGATAGATGGATGAAAGGATTGAAGCATGGAAGGACGGGCAGGGAGGATTAGCCAATGGATGGATAGATGGATGAAAGGATTGAAGCCTGGAAGGACGGAAGAGAAGAAGAGAGGGAGAGAGAGACGGAGGCAAGAAGAGCTGAATGATAATGGATGGATGTGGATGGGTGGACGGATAGATGAAAGGATGAAAGGACGGGTAGGAGGAAGGAAGGAAGAGAGGAAGGAAGGGGAAGGGAGTGGGGAAAAGAGTAAGGGAGAGAGAGAAAGAGTTGAAGGATGGATGGATGGATGGATGGATGGATGGATGGATGGATGGATGGACAAGAGGAAGGAAGGATGGCTAGGAGGAACGGTATACTAGAGGGACAGATGGATGAGGGGAGGGAGGATTAAAAATGAATGGATAGATGGATTAAATGATTGAAGGATGAAAGGATGGAATGGAGGAAGGGAGGGAGAGAGGGAGGGAGGGAAGAAGGGATAAACGATGATGGATGGATGGATGGATGGATGGACAGATGAAAGGATGAAAGGATGGGTAGGAGGAAGGAAGGAAGGAGAAGGGAGGGGGGAAGAGAAGGAGGGAGAAAGAGAGGAAGAGTTGAATAATGGAGAGATGGATGGATGAATGGGAGGAAGGGTGTACTAGAAGGACAGGTAGATGAGGGGAGGGAGGGAGAATTAATTAATGGATGGATAGATGGATGAAAGGATTGAAGGATGAAAGCATGGAATGGAGGAAGGGAGAGAGAGAGGGAAGAAGGACTGAATGATGATGGGTGGATGTGGATGGATGGATAGATGGATAGATGAAAGGATGGGTAGGAGGAAGAAAGCAAGGAAGGATAGCAAAAAGGAAGGAAAGAAGGGAGGGAGGAAGAGTTGAATGATGGATTGATGTGGATGGATGGGGGGATGGATGGATGAATGGATGGATGGGTGGATGGAAGGAAGGAAGGGAGAAGGGGAGTAGAAGGTGTATTAACTTACTCAGGCTGTATTATGCACTACATATTTGTGTGTCCCACAAAATTCATGTGTCGAAACCCCACTCCCCAGTGGGAAGAAGGTGAGGAGTTGGGGAAGTAATTAAGTCATGAGGATGGAACCCTCATTATGGGATTAGTGCCCTTATAAGAGGAGACAGGAGAGTACTTGCTTTCTCTCTCTCTGCTCTCTGCCATGCAAGAACTTGGCAAGAAAACAGCCATCTGCAAACCAGATAGAGGGCCCCCACCAGAACCCAACCATGCTGGCACCTTGATTTCAGACTATGAGAAATAGATTTCTATTGTTTAAGCTGCCCAGTGTATGATCATTTTTATAGCACCCCAACTGACTAAGACAGGCTGACATAATAAAATACCTAAGACTGAGTGGTTTAAACAACAGAAAGTTATTTTCTCACAGTTCTTGAGGGTAGAAGTCCAAGATCAAGATTCCAGATGATCGGTTTCTGGTGAGGACTCTCTTCCTGGCTTGAAGACAACTGCCTTCTCACGGTGTGCTCACATGACCTTTCCTCTCTGTGTGCCCAGAGACACGGAGAGAGGAAGAGCTCTGGTGTCTCTTCCTATATAAGGACACTAATCCTATCAGATCAGGGCCCCACCCTGATGACCTAATTTAACTTTAACTACTTCCTTAGAGATCCCACCTTTAAATATAGCTACACAGAGGATTAGGGCTTCAACATCTTAATTTAGGGGGACACGCATCTTCAGTTCATAGGTTGACAGGTGAATGGGGAAACCTAACATCTTTCCTTTATTCTTCCATTCATTCAATAAGGCTTTCTGAAGCCAGGCTATAACAAGGAAGGAGACAGGCATGTTCCCGGTGTTCACAAAGCTCACAGAATACCTTGACTTTCCCCCAGGAGAGGGTCTAGCAGAGAAGAGTCTAGCTTCAGGGTCAAACAGTCCCGCCTGGAGATCCAGGCTGTGTGGATGACAATGTGACCTCAAGCAATGACACCTTCTTTTAATCTGTCATCTCCGCATCTGTAAAATAAGGATCATGACAGCCCCTGCCTCCTACAGTCACTGTGAGCATTCGATGAATTAGGAGATAAAACTCCCTGTTAACTTATTAAGAGTAAGTAGCTGCTATTGTAATGCATGTAGCCTTTGCCACTGGTTCACTGCATGGTCTTAGGCAAGGCTGTGTCCTCTCTGAGTTAAACTCAATCTCCTCATCTGCAAAATGTACACCGTAAGGCCAGCTCCAAGGCACTGCATGTTGGATATTCAAATGAGACAAAGGAAACACACAGGCTGTGTAAGATGTAACACGCTTGCCATGTGTGAGAGTCTGGGCACTGTGGGTGCTAAGCCCACAGCCACACTAGTGTATGAATCTGGGTTCCCTAATAGATTGTGCACTCCCAGAGTGCAAGGGCTCTGGCAAACTTATCTCAGCTGCCTCAGCATCCAACATGCAGGACATGGGTAGGTGACCTGTGAGTTTCTGATGAATTAATGAATTAAGGGAAGCGATTACCTCGCCAGACCCAGAATTCAGAGGAAATGATAAATATGGTCCCTGGTATATTTCAGAGCTATCACCTCTTTCTCACTATGCCTGGCTCTTATGTGACCTTGGACACAGTCCCTTTCTGGGCTTCCTCCCCTGGAGAGATCCTGGAGGCTCAACATCCACAAATTCTGGGGGTGCTAGGGAGGGGTCAGTAGGAGAAGAAATTAATAAGAATATCATTTTTGTTATTATTATATTACCAACTAATACAATTATGACTGAAATGTAGTAAGGCTCACTTTGGATTCAGACAATTCATTTATTTATGACCTTGGAGGTTGCTTTTCTTCTGCGAACCCATTTTCTCATCTGTGACATGGGCACAGATGGACACTAATTCACTGGAGATTGATTCACTGGGTAATCTCCAATGGTAAGATGTATTTTGACCAACTCCTACGGGCCCAGCAACAGCCTAGGGAACACTGAACTGTTTGCCTTGCAGAATGACCCGTGCAGGTTGGTTCTGATTCCATTATTCCCACCTCAAAATGAGAGGCCCAGGTGATGGTGTGAGAAATGACACCCCCAGGATCACACAGGGCTAAGGTGGAACTCAAACTTGGGCCAATCTAACTCTCAGCCTTAGCTAGCTGCCACCGTATTCCCGCCTCTCCAGCCAGCATTCCCATGAGTCCCAAGCAAGACATCACAGCAGAGGCCTTGGAGACAGAGATTCCAGGAGACCCAGGCTCTGCTGGGTGCCTTTGGGCAAGTGCCTTGACATCTCTGGGCCTCCCCAGGCTCACCTGTAAAACGAAGCAATGTGATGAGGCCTTGCAGGTTGGTTTTGAGTGTCAGACCACCCAGTTAACACACTGAGCATGGGCGTGCCCAGCTCATGCCTGGTGAAGAGTAGGCTTTCCTTCCTGCTCCACACCTCTGCCTGCAGGCCCACCTCCGTCCCCAGACCATCCCATGGGCCACTCAATCAGCCCACAGCCAAAGCCACAGTCAAAGCAACAGAACCACATATACCAGCCGTAGGTACCACTTACCTACCGAGTGCTCAGGATGTGGGAAGCCCTGTCCGTGCATTAAGTGTGAATGGCCTGGAGACAACCCTATCCCCGCTTTGCAGATCAGGAGGTGGATCCCGAGTGTGGCTGAAAGGACGGGACACACAGCCAGTGAGCTGCAGTCCAAAGATGTGACCCAGGTCTGCCAGCCACATACACCAAGCAGCCTCTGTGACAAATGGCTGCTGGCATCTAGGTGATGCTCCCACATCCCATGTACTTGCTCCCTCTAGGCAGAGGAAGCTGGGCACTGGCCCTTCATGATTATTTCACAGAGAGTCCGTTTTATGGCTTTGGAAACTGAGGCCCCCAAGATGCTCAGAGAGGTTCAACTCCATCACTCCATATTTACTGAGCTCTTTTTCTGAAGATCAGTGAAGCTGAGACACACAGAGTCCTTCCTTCCTTTCTTTCTTTCTCTCTTTCTTTTTTCTTTCTTTCTCTCTCTCTCTCTTTCTTTCTTTCCTTTTCTTTCTTTCTTTCTTATTTTTTTTTTTTTTTTAGAGGGAGTTTCCCTCTTGTCACCCAGGCTGGAGTGCAATGGCTCGATCTCAGCTCATTGCAACCTCCACCTCCTGGGTTCAAGCAATTCTCCTGCCTCAGCCTCCCGAGTAGCTGGAATTCAGGTGTGTGCCACCGTGCCCAGCTAATTTTGGTAGTTTTAGTACAGATGGGGTTTCACCACATTGGCCAGGCTGGTCTCCAACTCTTGATCTCAGGTGATCTGCCCACCTGGGCCTCCCAAAGTGCTGAAATTACAGGCGTGAGCCACCGCACCAGGCCGAGCCTTTATTTTCAAGGTCATACAGGAAGGGCATCAGGGTAGTCCAGGCTGCCTTAGCCTCCAGCCAGGATGAACAGGAGTTTGGGGATGACCAGAATCCAGCTGTTCCATCCCCTACCCCACCTCCCACCTCAGATGTGGACAGGAACCATCACATTTCCACGTTGCCTTCTTTGTCTCTGCCTCTGCCCAACCTACCCCACACCAGTACCCGGCCAGCCAAGGGACAGGCAGTCCACCTCCTCACTCCGGACATGCCCCATGGGATGATTACACTTCTGGGTGTAGTTATTGTCTAGCCGTATCTCCTGGGGCCTTCAAATGGGTTTGCTGGTGATTTAACGTGTATTCGTGTTCTATCAATACATGACATTCTCAGGTCCACATTTCAGCGAAAAATAGTCCTGAGCATCTGGAAGGCAAAAAAAAAAAAAAAAAAAAAAACTATATATATATATATATCTCATCGCTAAACCACAATCTCTTGTCGTATTGAATTCTGTGACTTACAGTTCTCTCCTCCTCGCTGCACTTGAATATTAAATGTTGTATTAATAGCTCACTCTTAATTATCTGTGAGTAATGTACTAAGACCTGGAAATTAATGAAGGGAAGGGCCCAATCGAGAATATTTCCCACTCCTCTGAGTGCTGTGGGGCTGATGGGAGGGGAAAGATTTGCATATGATTTGCATGAGAAGCTGTAGGCAGAAAGAAGATGTATGAGCTCAAATGTGGGGGCTTACTGTGGACCCAGTCACTTTCCAGCACTTTCCAAAGCAAGAACTCCCTTCCACTTCTCACTCCTAGCTCCCAGCATTTGCCCACACTGATCCTTCTGCCAGGAATGCCCTTCCTGGCAGCTTCCTGTGTGTGGAAAAAGCATGATCATGACAACTACTACTTACGAAGGATATATATACGTATTTTTTTCATATTTTTTTTTGAGACAGGACCTAACTCTGTTGCCCAGGCTGGGGTAGTACACTGGTACAATCTCGGCTCACTGCAACCTCTCCCTCCTGGACTCCAGCGATCCTCCTGCCTCAGCCTCTCCAGTAGCTGGAACTACAAGCATATGCCAACACACCCAGCTAATTTTTGAATTTTTTGTAGAGATGGAGTTTCATCATGTTGCCCAGGCTGGTCTCGAACTCCTGAGCTCAAGAGATCCACCTGCCTCAGCCTCCCAAAGTGCTGGGATTACAGGGGTGAGCCACTGCGCCCAGCCATGAAGGACAATTTAACACGGACACATATATAATTGTGTTCACATACTTAACGAGTACCTATAAATACAAGTGTACATGCAGACGCACACGTATTATATATTCACTATTTTTTAAAAACCTATTTCAGAAAAGCCTGTCAGTTCCTCAAAGAGTTTAACATAGAGTTCCTATCTGACCCAGCCACGCCCCTCCTAGGGTCATGCCCGAGAGAATGAAAACATGTAAACACACAAATGCTCGCCCATGAATGTTCATAGCAGCATCATTCAGAAAGTGAATGGATAAACGAGATGTGATATATCTATCATAATGGAATATTATTCAGCCATAAAAAGAAATGAGGCATTGACACATGCCAGGATGTGGATGAACCTGGAAAACATTGTGCTAAGAAGCCAGATGCCGCTAGGCATGGAGGTTTGCACCGATAATCCCAGCACTTTGGGAGGCCAAGGCGGGATCACTTGAGCCCAAGAGTTCAAGAGCAGCCTGGACAACATGGCGAAATCTCATCTCTACACATAATACCGAAAAAATGATCTGGGTGTGGTGGCACACACCTGTAGTCCCAGCAACCTGGGAGGCTGAGGTGGGAGAATGCCTGAGCCAGGGACATCGAGGCTGCAGTGAGCTATGACCGTCCCACTTCACTGCAGCCTGAGTGACAGAGTAATACCTTGTCTCAAAAAAAAGAAGTCAGACACAAATGGTCTCTTATTGTATGATTCCATTTATATGAAATATCCAGAATAAGAAAATCTGTAGAGACAGAAGGTATTAATGGATTAATGATTGCAGGGGGTAGGGGGTAATAGCTAATGTTATAGGATTTATTTTAGGGGTGATGACAATGTTTTGGAATTTGACAGTAGTGATGGTTACACAACTCTTGACTATACTAAAAACCACTGAGGCCTGGTGTGGTGGCCCACGCCTGTAATCCCAACACTTTGGGAGGCCGAGGCCAGTGGATCACCTGAGGTCAGGGTTCGAGACCAGCCTGACCAACATGGTGAAACCCTGTCTCTACTAAAAATACAAAAACTTAGCCGGGCGTGATGGCATGCACTTGTAATCCCAGCTACGCAGGAGACTGAGGCAGGAGAATCACTTGAACCTGGGGGGGCAGAGGCTGCAGTGAACTGAGACCATGCCACTGTACTCCAGCCTGGATGACAGACTCCATCTCAAAAAAAAAAAAAAAAAAAACCAAAAACATTGAATTGTACATTTCAAATGGGTGAATTGTATGGTATGTAAATTACATCTCAATAAAGCAGTTACAAAAAAAAAAAAAGTATACACTGTCCACCCAGGACTTGGTATATGCTGTTCCCACTGACTGGAATACCGTTCCCCATCTTTCTTCCTCTGACCTCGTTTTGGGCATCCCCCAGGGGCTGAGAGGTAGAGCGTAGGGTGGGGCAGGAGGGACCTGCAGAGCAGTGTCCTACAGTGCCTCTGCACCCGTGATGGGCTGTGTGACCCTCAGCGGGTGACTTTGTGTCCCTGAGCGTTAGTTGAGTCTCAGCCTGGGGGCGCCAGTGTGATGTACCAAGGCTGATGCTTGGTTCAGGCTCTAGCCTGACCTGGATGCCCAGTGAGTTGTGGTCATTGGGCCCCTCACATGGCGTGACACTGAGGTCACAGGGAGGCTGAGCAGAGCAGAACACGGCCAGCCTGGCTTTGGCAGATGCCCTGGGATGTCACTGGGGCCGTGCAGGGCAGGCAGGCCCCAGCCAGGCCAGGGAAGGGATTTGCTGTTCCCGTCTCCCTGCAGTGAGGCCAGGCACTCCCTGACCCCCATCTACTATCTCCCTGATGCAAGGAGGCCTTGGCCTGTGGCCCAGTCAATGGACCCATCCACCGCGTGCTCCCTGGGAGAGATGCCGGTGGCTGGAGGGAGGGCCGGGTCCTGTCAGAACCGTGTGCCAGAGGCTGGACTTGCAGAGCCTCGGCAGAACTCCAGCCTCAGCCCCACAGCAGCCAGTGGCCTTTTAGGACGTGAATCCAGTCACGTCTCCCCCTTGCTTAAAACCCTCTGCTCACCTTTTACCATGGCCTTCAGGACCCTGTGCATCCTGGCCCTGCCCAGCAATCTGACCCCGTCTCCTCTCACTCTTCCCCTTGCTCACACCAAGCAAGCCTCCAGGACTTCACCCTGGCCGTTTCCTCCGGCCTTCCCACTGCTCCACATCCCTCAGGCCACAGCTCAGAGGTCACGTCTCAGAGAAACATCTCTCCCTACCCACTTTGGAGCCTGTTTTGCTCTTTTTTCTTTCCTTTTAGAGATGGGGTCTCGCTCTGCTGCACTAGCTGGAGTGCAGTGGTGCGATTATAGCTCACTGCAGCCTCGACCTCCTGGGTTCAAGCAATCCTCCCTCCTCAACCTCCTGAGTAGCTGAGACTACAGGCATGTGCCACCACGCCTGGCTATTTTTTATTTATTTTGTTTGTAGAGGTAAGGTCTCACCACGTTGCCCAGGCTGGTCTCAAACCCCTAGCCTCAAGCGATCCTCCCACCTCAGCCTTCCAAAGTGCTAGGATTCCCACTCTGCTCTTCTCTGCCTCAATTCTATCTTCATCTACAGCTAGCACCCACCCGTGAGTGTCCAATAAATGCACAAGGCAGGTAGCTGAGGTCCCAGCCCCAGGTCTGCCTCTGGTTCACTGGGAGACCCCGAACAGATCACACCTCCTCTCCACATGATGGGCCAGACCTTTGTGAAGCGGAGGAATCTCCTGTTTGATTCAAATTGTAGGTGGTCCCCAACACCTAAAGCAGCTAGAGCTGCTGGATATCAACCGTGGTTGTTCTGCTGGTGGAAAGGTGAAAGGTGGGGCAGGGGCAGCATTCTGCTCCATCATATTTTTATCATTCTTCCCGTTTTCCCTGGTGACTAATTCTTTGTTCATCAGAGTGAAAAGATTATTTGAAAAAAAAAAATGCTAAGTTTCAACTGAGAATGTAAAGTGAGATCATTTCTCATGGTTCCTCCAGGTCTGGAAAATGCAACGGGGAACTTCAGCAGAAGGGGGCAGGAGGGCCTCTTGTGTTTTTTTTTTTTTTTTTTTTTGCAAACCAAGAAGGAAACACGAGTGGGAGAGTTTGAGAGAGTGCAGTGGGCAGGTGGGGAGACACCAGCAGCTGTTCCCATACTGTAGCTCATTTATTTATTTATTTATTTATTTTTGAGATGGAGTCTCCTTCTGTCACCAGGCTGGAGTGCAGTGACACAATCTTGGCTCACTGCAACCTCTGCCCCCTGGGTTCAAGCAATTATCCTGCCTCAGCCTCCTGAGTAGCTGGGATTACAGGCATGTGCCACCACACGCAGCTAATCTTTGTATTTTTAGTATAGATAGGGTTTCACCATGTTGGCCAGGGTAGTCTCGAGCTCCTGACCTCAACTGATCCACCCACCTCAGCCTCCCAAAGTGCTGGGATTACAGGCGTGAGCCACCGCACCCAGCCTCATCTTGGCCACTGGCTTCTTATTTCACTCATTCATTAATTCACTTAACTCATGTTCCTTGAGCTTTGCAAGGTTCTGAGGATCCAGCCAAGCACACAGCAGACAGGTCCTGGCCCTTGTGGAGCTAAGGGTCTGTGGTCAGTGGCCCCAGGGGTCAAGGTCTCTCTGAGTGTGATGTACTGCTGGCCCCATATGGACCATGACAGTCGCTCTCCTCCATTCCCACTCTGCACCACTGTTCACGGAGCCTCCTATGATGGTCATCGTCTCATAAAGACTCAGGCCCATTAAAATCCTCCAATCTACCCGGGAGCTCCTGTCTGCCCAGTGCTCCACCCATCTTGGATGACACCATTACATCTTGAGGGTGGTTATTGATCTTGTCTTTCTTTTGTTAAAAATTAACTCGAGGGTTTTTTTCTGATTGTATCAAAATAGTTAATTTGTATTTTAGACAGTCTGGCAATGTAGGTATTTGCCTACATTACTAGCTGTGGAACGTTAGGCAAGGTACTTCTCAAACCCTTAATATCGTCATCTGTGAAATGGGGGCAGTCCTACTACTCACATCGCAGATTCATTGTAAGGAGTAAAAGAGACTCCAGATGTATGCATCTGGCACAGAAGAAGCTTAAAATAAATGCACTAAGATGAAGACCAGAAAGAGACCTGTAGCCCGACATCGGGGACAAATCCAGACAACATCTTATAATAGGTTACTCTCTTCCAGATATTTTTTCTTCTGCACAGATTTAAAGAGAGAAAGAGATAGATGCAAAACAACGATTTTTCATGTAAATGGAGATCACATTGTAATTCTATTTTGTAATCCAGTTTTATTGTCATTTAACAGCCTGAACATTTGACCCACAAAATGATAATGTTACCTTGAACCTATAAAGACCTTTCCATCTTTTCATTACTTCAATGGAAACGCCAAGTTTTAGCAAACTACCCTTCTGCTAGTTATATGTAAGAAAGCATATTTCCCTATGTCTGTAAGTCCTCTTCTAAGACCTGATTTTACGGCTGAACTGAATTTCAGCCTGTAGGTAGACCTTAATTGATTCAAGCAATGTAAGTAAAAATAAGTGGTAATAAGCAAAAACAAACAGCAAAATAAGTAACAATGGTTATTACTAGAGTGCTGTAACAGCGTTGGTTAGGTTGTTTGTTTCTAGTTATTTGCTATAAGCAATGCTGTCATGGACATCCTTGTTGATAAAATCTTTGTCCATAAGAAACAAATTATTTAGGATTTCTAAAGGAATTCATCCCCAAAACAGAGACTACGAATAAGCTTTCCCAAATGTTACTGCCCTTTGTGATATGCCCATAGAGAAGGGACCAAGACATGTTGGGCATTTTTTGAGTGTCAAGTGTTATGCCAGGCATTTGGCCAAGGCATTGAATCTCCAGGCAGTGGCTCACACTTGGAATCCCAGCACTTAGGGAGGCCGAGACAGGAGGATTGCTGGAGGACAGCAGTTTGAGATTAGCCTGGGTCACATAGTGAGATGAGGCCCCATCTCTACAAAAAAAAAATTAAAGAAAAATTAGCCAGGCTTGGTGGCACACATCTGTAACACCAGCTACTCAGGAAGCCGAGGTGGGAGGATCACTTGAGCCCGAGAGTTTGGAGCTGTAGCGAGCAATGATTGCACCACTGCACTCCAGCCTGAGTGACACAGTGAGACCCTGTCTTTTAAAAAAGAAAAGAAAAGAAAAAGAAAAAAAAAGAATCTCTATAATAACCCCTTCATTTTTGTTGTTGTTGTTGTTGTTGTTGTTGTTACTTCATTGGATACGCAAAATTTTAGCAAACCATTCTGCTACTTGTGTGTGAGAAAGCCTATCTCCCCACACCATCACCAACACTGGGCATTATGGTTTGTATCAGTCAGCTATTGCCATGTAACAAACCACCATGAAACTCAATGACTTAAAACAGTAAGCATTTATTATTGCTCATGCATCTACAGGTCAGTTCGCTGGTTTTTTTGATCTGTCAGTCTTACTTGTGCATCTCTGGCTGGTTTTGCTGATTATTATAGGGCTCTCTCAAATGTCCAGAGCTTGGCTCTACTCCACATGGTCTCTCATCCTCCAGCAAGCTAGCCCAGGCTTGTTCCATGGCAGCAGCAGGATTTCAAGATAGCAAATGGAAACTGCAAGTCCGTTATGGCCGAGGTTCAGAACAGGTACAGAATCACATCATCACATCCACCACATTCTATTGGTCAAAATATGTCACATGACTGAGGCTTATTCAAGGAGTGGGAAATAGACTCTATGTCTTGATAGGAGGAACTGCAAAGCCACATTGCAAAGGATACAGATATAGAGAAGGGAGGCACATTAAGAACATTTTTGCAACCAATCTATCACGTAATTTTTTAATTTTTAGTTTTTAATTCGATTTTTAAAGTTTTTGCCAATTTTTAACTTCAGAAAATGTTTTAATGTGTATTCTTGGATTATACCCTGCTTCCCTTCCCTCTGTTTATTGGCCACTCATGAATTGACTCCTTGCACCCGAACACTAATCTTTATATTCACCCTGGCCTGCACTCCGCCTGAAAGTCCAGCCCATGCTCCTTCTGGAAGCCAGCCGTCACCCCCACCCGTCAGCTCCTCCTTCCCATAATGAATAGTCCAGGAGCCTGCAGGAGAGAGAGCCATGGCCGACCACCACCAGCACTTCCCCCTGGGAAGCCCATGATAACACCATCCATCACTGCCACCCTCGGTGGCTGGGCGCCCCCGGCCCGGCCAAGGAGGAGAGGAAACACTGCCCACAGCTCAGTGGAGCCCTTAATGATTACGTCAAGTGGCAAGCCATTTATTAGTCTCCTTAGCGGCCAAAAAAAATAAGGCCTGAGAAGCCAGCAAGCACATCGGGGGACTGTGGTTTTATTTTTTATAACCGCTTCAGGCCTCAGACACCAAGGGGAATGTGGGTCAGGAAGGGAGGCAAGGCTTGGGGGCTGGGGAAGCAGGAGTTCTGAGCCAGTCTCTGCAAAGGGACTGCGGGCACAGAGCGTTTGCGCGGCCCATCCGAGGTCACACAGCTCCCAGGCCAGCGTCCTCCCTCAGGGTCACGATGTGCCTTCCATTGCACCTGTGTTAACAGCTCCTGCATTTTACCATCAATTGCTTTGAACCCTTTTTTGGAGATTGTTGAATAAAAATTAGATATGAGCAGGCATTGGAAGGGGGTGTGGAATATAGGGCGCTCTGGAATTGGAGTGAGAATACCGGGATATTTCACTTCTCTGAGCTTCAGTTTTCTCCTCTGCAGAATAGACATGATCGGGGTCAGCTTTACGGCTGTGAGATCTCTGCAGCTGCACAGAGCCCAGCGCTCAGAAAAGCTCCAAGTTGGGTTTACGTTTTGCAGTTGCTGTCTTGAAATTCTTTTTTTTTTTCTTCTTGTGACAGAGAATTGCTCTGTTGCCCAAGCTAGAATGCAGTGGTGCAATCTCAGCTCACTGCAACTTCTGCCTTGCAGGTTCAAGTGATTCTCCTGCCTCAGCCTCCCAAGTAGCTGGGATTACAGGTATGTGCCACCACACCCAGCTAATTTTTGTATTTTTAGTAGAGACAAGGTTTCGCCATGTTGGCCAGGCTGGTCTCAAACTCCTGACCTCATGTGATCTGCCCACCTCAGCCTCCCAAAGTGCTGGGATTACAGATGTGAGCCACCATGCCCGGCCACCATCTTGAAATTCTTAATGTTCGCACCTATGTATGTTTTAAGTGAAGCCCAGTGGGGCAGTGAAGTACACAGGTGAACAGAAGAGATGCACAGAAGAAGAGCAAACATTTCCTATTTTAGTACTTTTACTGCACATTTTTCCTGCTTTTTAAACAGGGAGGACTGCAGTTTTGTTTTACACGGCACCCTGCAAATTGTGTTGCCACCCTAAGCATGATGATACCTCCTGGACCAGGCTGGGCGCCTCAGAGACTCTCAGAGAGTGGCTCGCCCCACCAGTCAGGGGCTCCATCTCTTCCTTTGTAGGTTCCTCTCCTCCATTGGAACCCAGGACTATTCTCTTGGATGACACCCCTGCTCTTCCTGCCACATCCAGACAGGTTTCAAGCCCCTCCTTTTCACTTCCTTCTTGTCCCTGCCTCCATTTCCGCTTTAGTTTCATTGCCCTAGGATTGCTCACCTAGAATGCCTGCCTCCTGCTGGAACTTTCCAGTCTCTACCCTGCCGTGCCTTCACCCACTCTCTTTACAGGGCCAGGCCCTGGTTCCCCAAGCTTCCACATGGGGCCACAACACCCCACTCTGGGCTCTAGACATTACCTACCAACCACTGGCTGGTGGTTCCCATGTTCCACACGTCCTTCATTCCCCATGCCTTCCTAACAGCTCCTGTTTATTGAGCACCTACTGTGTGCCAGGACTCATGATAAGCTTCTTGCGTGAATGAACTCATTTCATCCTCATAAGACCCCTATGGCATAAACATTGAATATCTTCAACTTACAGGTGAGGAAACGGAGGCACAGAATAGTTGATTCACTTGCTGTAAGTCACACAGCAAGTGCCAGAGAGGGCTTGGATCCCAGCAGACTGGTACCCATACTCTTAATCGCCACAGAACTTCTCCTCCATACTTTTGTCCAAGTCAGGGCTTTCTCTAGGAATTTCTCTATGCCCTGATGGACATAATCCACTCTTCAGACTCCAGAAATATTTGCCAAGTCAGTGAGTGACCAGATGATTTTGTCCCTCACTTGCTGTGTGGCTCTGAGTGAGTCACTTCCCCTCTCTGGGCTTCCATTTCCTCTTGCATCCAAAGAGAGTGAGCTGAGACCCACTCAGTGAGCAAAGTGAGGCTTCAGACCCGCTGGGATTGGCTACAGCTGCTGTGAAACAGCGAGACAGAGGGAGGCGCCCCATGGGGCCCAGGTTATATCTGGGCCATGACTAAGCGTGCCCAGCCCTAGACCATCTGTCTGTCCACATCCGTCACTGTGAGGAGGGGCCAGGGGCCCATGTCCCTTAGCTCCAGACACACATGACACCTCCTATCAAAAGGGCAGAGCCCGTCCTGGAACTGGGTGGCACATGATGCCTACTCCTCCTGCACTCAACCGCCTCACCCCTGCACTGCAGGACTCACACCCTTCCTTCCTGGGCAGAAACAGCCCAGAGGAGCCTGGGCTGATCCCAGCACACTCTCGGCCATGACCTTGGGAAAATCCTTTGTGCAGCCAGCAAGCAGATAACCATTGTCCCACTGATCCGAATAACCGATGCCAGGCTCTGTGCAGATCGTCTCCTTGAACGTGCCCAACAACACTGTGAGGGGGGCGGTCCTATTAGATCCATTTTACAGAGGGGCAAACTGAGACATGCAGAGGCTCAGGACCAGCCCAAGATCACACAGCCCCAGGTTGTAGCTGCCTGGCCCCAGAGACTGTGGGTTTGAAGCACTGGGCATTACTGCCTACCTGTGCCAGGCACCCGGGGCATGGGGACAGCAGGGACCAAGGGTGAAGTCAACACCCACCCTGGTGGGGCCTCCATGAGCAAATGTGTGCGTTCAAGGGACCACCTGTCATTCTTGCTTGCCACATCAAAGGGCGCATCCTGGGATCCCAGCCTCGTTCTGCCCCACCCCCTCAATGCTTGGCAAACACCCGACTGCATCACTCCTTCCAAGGTCAAGCTGTGTGGACCCTGGGCAAGTCACTTGACCTCTCTGGGCTGCCTTTTTCTTAGTCATCAATAAGCCTTGTAAGTACGATCCCCATCATTCAAATGAGGAAACTGAGGCTCAGAGAGGAGGGAACTGCTTGTCCAAAGTCAGGAAGTGCCTTAAGGGGATGGCAGAGGATGTGGGTGTCCATGAGGGCATAGGTGCTTCCTGCCCAGAGCCAGGGGGCTGGGATCAGCCAGGAGGGAGGGATGGTAACCCCTCCCCTTCCCCAGCCTGCTTCTCCCTGCCCCCTTCCCCACCTTCCCCTACCCGCTTCCCTCTCCTGAGGTCTCCAAACAAAGCTGCCTTTATCTGAACTGTAGCTGCATTCCTCAGTGACACATGAGGACAAAGGCAGGGGCCACCGGCAGCGACAGGAAAGCCCTACCGCCCCAAGCCAGTTTACAGCCTTCCCACGCCCCGCCCCCACCCGCAGGGCCTCCCCAGGGCCTCCAAGCCCGTCCCAGGGGAGCTCTGGGAGGAGGTTTCCCCCAGGACCCTGCCTCTCTTCCCCCACCCGCAGGGCCTCCCCGGGGCCTCCAAGCCCGGCCCAGGGGAGCTCTGGAAGGAGGTTTCCCCCAGGACCCTGTCTCCTGCCCCACTGGAGTCTGGCTGTTTGTCCTGGGGAGGACGCTGAGCTTCCGCAGCCTGGATCCAACCCCAGCTCCGCCCTGGGCCCCATACATACTGCAGGGTCTAGGTGAGTCTCGGAATCTCCAGGCCTCTGTTTCCTGGTCTGTAAAACCGGTGTAGACTTCCGAAGGGGCTTAGTGAGATCATGCAGGAGGCAACTGGGCACTTCAAGAAGGCCACCATGATTGTTGATGGTGGTACTCTTATCGGTTTTCCATTTCTAGCCATTTCTGAGCTTCTTGCAGTTCCTCAGAGTGCTGCTGTCACCCCAGAGGACTGCACATGCTGTTCCCTCTACTGGGAACACTTACCATCCCTTGGTTCCTTCCCTGCAGGTGTCTCCTAAATATCCCCTCCTCCAGGCAGCCTGCCCAGATAGCTCCTGCCTCAGGCTGATTTAGGGACCTTCTATGGGCTCCTCTATGGCCTGTGCATCCCCATCACACAAAGTCTTGAGTGAACACTGCCTGGGGATCACTGACAGTGACCAGGAGAGATGGAGAGAAGGAGAAAGAAAGGAAGAGGGGCTGAGCACCTACCGTGTGCCAGACCTGTGCTAAGCATTTCTCTCTCATCCAGGGTGTTGGGAACCCTCCCAACCACCCTCCAAAGCCAGCTTCATCATTCCATTTAAAACATAAGGAAGCTGAGGCATGTGCCTGAGACTCAAGCCCAGGTCTGTGAAATTCCAGAGCCTGGAGTGAACACTGCCTACTGATAGTGGTCACCCCACCAGGCTCAGAACCCCTTAAGGACAAAACCAGGGTGCTTTTGTTCTCTGCTGTGTCCTCATTGCCTGGCACTGGGCCTGGCCTCACTCACCCATTGCTGGTG
>NC_045452.1:9072577-9085813 GCF_002776525.5 Piliocolobus tephrosceles
AGAAGGAGGAGAAAAAAGAGGAGGAGGAGAAAGAGGAGGAGATAAGAAGAGAAGGAGGAGTGAGGGTGGAGTAGAAGAGAAGTAAAAAGAGAGAAGAAGGGGCCGGGCGCGGTGGCTCAAGCCTGTAATCCCAGCACTTTGGGAGGCCGAGACGGGCGGATCACGAGGTCAGGAGATCGAGACCATCCTGGCTAACACGGTGAAACCCCGTCTCTACTAAAAATACAAAACATTAGCCGGGCGTGGTGGCGGGCGCCTGTAGTCCCAGCTTCTCGGGAGGCTGAGGCAGGAGAATGGTGTGAACCCGGGAGGCGGAGCTTGCAGTGAGCCTAGGTCGCGCCACTGCACTCCGGCCTGGGCGACAGAGCAAGACTCTGTCTCAAAAAGAAAAAAAGAAAAAAAAAAGAAGAAGAAAAAGAAGAAGAAGAAATAGGGGTTTCTGAAGCCAGACTGGCCTCCTAATCCCACGTCATCCCTCACTAGGAGTGGAGGCTGGGGCTGCAAGAACAGGATAAAGCCTCAGAGGTTCAAAAAAGTAAGAAATGCAACAGCCTCTCCCCTCCCCTCCCCAACCCCACCCTGGCCTAGTTCTCCCAGAAGAACGAGCCCCGTTCTGACAGCCAGGGCCTCCAACCGGATCCAGACAGTTTGGTGTTCAGATATCACTAATGACCCACTCACCTCATTTCCATATTTATCCCTGGAACACCTACTGTGAACCAGGCAGGATAGAAAGCACACAGGAAGGGGAAACTGAGTCCAGTTCCCCCAAGAGCTCACAGCCTGGGTCCACAGCATGAGAAAGTGTTCTTGAGATAATCTGACCAGACCAGAGAAGGCCAGATATTTGCCCAACATTGCACAGCAAAGTCCAGAAAAGTAAGAATTGGGACCCAGGGTTCTAGGCTCCTGGCCCAGTGCTCCCCTTTCTGTAGCATATGTTCAGGGGATAGTAGAAGGCCAGGTGACTGTGACCAGGAGAGATGAGGAGGAGAAAGAAAGGAAGAGGGACTGAGCACCTACTGTGTGCCAGACCTGTGCTAAGCATTTCTCTCTCACCCAGGGTGTTGGGAACCCTCCCAACCACCCTCCAAAGCCAGCTTCATCATTTCATTTAAAACATAAGGAAGCTGAGACATGCGCCTGAGACTCAAGCCCAGGTCTGTGAAATTCCAGAGCCGGGTCTTCTGACAAGCAGAAGTTGTCCTATGGATTTGTTCATATAGGCCCAGACCCAAGACTGCTAGGCTGTAGTTCATGGGAGGTGCAAAATTAATGTCAAAGGAAACCGTTTCTGGCCAGACACAGTGGCTCGCGCCTATAATCTCAGTACTTTCGGAGGCCGAGGGGGGAGAATCACTTGAGCCCAGGAGTTTGAGACCAGCCTAGGTCACATGACGAAATCTCATCTCTACAAAAACTTTTTTAAAGTTAGACAGGCATGGTGGCACACGCCTATAGCCTCAGCTATTCGGGAGGCTGAGGCAGGAGGATCGTCTGAGCCCAGGAACTGGAGACTGCGTGAGCTAGGATCATACCACTGCACACTCCAATCTCGCTCTGTCACTCCAGCTAGGTGGGAGAGCGAGACCCCATCTAAAAATATATCTATATATATTGAAGGAAGAGAAGGGAGAAAGGAAAGATTCCTTCCCTGAAGCTGTTCTCAATGTCAAGGTGGGTGAAAATATCTTCACACGGGACAAACACCCAAACAATTCCAGTGTCACCTAGATGCAGGAAGCCTGAGTTTCCTCCCGGGATTCAGTGTCCATTCTTGAGTGTCACCACGCCCAGCCTAGGCACCCAGGTCCCTCTGTCCCTTCCGCACCCCCAGCCCAGGGATGGTCCCCAGCCTGGCTCCAGCTTAGAGGGGCGGCCCCGGGGAGGCTGGTGTCCTTTCAGCTGGACATAAAGGCTGTGTCTAAAAACAAACAAACGACTTCTAGGGCAGAGGGCAGGGAAGTGGTTCCAGCAGGGTGTTTGGGCGGCACGCCGGCCATTCAATCAGACCCGCGGGGCTGTGAGGGGAGCGGCAGAGAATCAATCATGGGCCGTGTGTGTTTGCAAAAGGACGTGTGTGGCCGTGACAGCAGCGAGAGCCCCAGGGGAAGCCCCCTGGGGACACGTGTCCACCACCTGGGCTCCCGTGCCTGCTGAACTCTGGGAGGCAGTGGCTGCTAAAATACAGATTCCTAGGCCCCAGACCATCATCCCGACGCCAAACTGCCAGAGTCGGGCCCAGGACTCCAGAGTTTCTTTGAGGGTCTCCCGGACACTTCTGGTGAGCAGCCAGGCTTGGGAACTCCTGTGCAGCCCACCCAGCCCCAGGTAAGGTCCTGAGGGTAGAATGTGAGGAGTGGGGAGTGGGGGACCAAGGCAGGATCCATTGTGGGAGGAGCTGGAGCTTTACAGTCAGACCTGGCTGTGTCTGTGTTTCCATAACATTCTATACTGCCCAGCTGCAAACTCCAGCCACCGGGTTCTAGTCTCATTCTATCTCCACCCCTTCCTCCCTCTCTCTCCCGCCCTCCCCCCCCCCCTCTCCCCCCCCCTCCCCCTTTCTCTCTTTCTCTTTCTCTTTCTCTCTCCTCCCCCTTTCTCTCTTCCTCTCTCTTTCTGTCTCCCTTTCTCTCTTCCTTTCTCCTTCCTTCTTTCTCTTTCTCTCTCTCTCCCCTACCCTTCTCTCTTCCTCTCTCTCTTTCTCTGACTCCTTTTCTTTCTCTCTCTTCCTTTCTCCTATCCCATTCTCTCTCCTTCTGTCTCTCTTTGCCCCACACACAGCATCGGGTACCTAGGAGGCACTCAATCAATATTTGCCAAGTGGACAGCCCTCTGCTTTCTCTCCTGCCCCTGGGTGTCTGCCTGTCCTTCAGGTCCCCTCCCTGTCATTCTTGCTCTTTTGTGTCTCTAGTGCCTCTGAATCCATCTGCAGTGGCTGGAACCCCGTTCTCCAATTGTTCACCCCAGCATTCTGAGGCCAGGACTGGGCTGCTTTACACTTCAGAAAGGCATGTCGGGGCTGGGAGAAAGCAGACCTGCCATCTGGAAAAGCTGCCCCAGGCCTGTCCCCACCTGAAGCCACCGTGAGCTGCGTGCACCTCAGCCTTGCATCTTGCAGCAATCTTCATTCCTAGCAACCCTCCTTCCTGAGCCTGGTGATCACCGCCCTCTTCTGTAGCACCAGGGACCCTAGCAGAGCCCCTGTGTCCCGTGTCCGCCCAGTGCCTGCAAAAAGAGAACCATGGGACAAAACCCCCATTGCACAGATGGGGAGGCCAGCCAGAGAAGGGAGCATTGATCTGGGTCACCCGAGAGTCAATGGCAGCCCTTACCACCTGCATTGTGTGGTGCTTTGATCTCCCAGAGGGCAGCTTACAATCCCAGACTCTCCAAGTGACAGAGAGGGCCCGTTCTGTCCAAGTCCACATGCCCCACAATTTACAGATGAGGATGCTGAGGTCTGGAAAGATGAGGTGACTTTCCAAATGGCTCAAAGAGGAGCAATGGAGTGATTGGGGAGGAATGACTGGTTAATCAAGAGGTAAGACCTTTCCACGCTGGTCTCATATCATACATGAATTTAATTTAACTGAGTTAAAGTCTACTTAACTAAACACATTTGCCCCTCACACCCCAAAGGGGAGATTATATGATGGGGGAATCCCCATACCACTCACTTTGAAGGTGTCTGTTCCAAGCCAAGCCCTCCTGTCAGGTCCCACATGTCTCTGAGTAGGAGCACGTGGTTCCTCCCTCTGCCTGTGAGTGTCCCACCCCCCTGTGTGACCCCTAAACACAAACCTTTACTGTATCTGGAGCTTGACAGGAGAAACAGCGATCCATCCTAATGCAGGAGGAAAAGCTGGCTGTGCTGAGTTTATCGAGAAATGGTGGTTGGCTCCAACATGATGGTTTCCCAAGGAATTTTCAAGGGCATTTTGATTCTCGGTGATTTTCCCCTTACGCACCTGTCCTCTGCATAAGGTGCAATCCCACTGGCTCTCCAGCAACTAGAAAAGAAACAAGAGACCTGACATTTTACATCTTTTTACCAAAGTATAAACTACATGCACAAAAATGCACATATTTTAAGTGTACAGCCCAACAAATGGTCACCAAGTGAGCACACCCCAATAACCAACCCCCAGAGGTCCCCCTTGTTCCCCCTCCTATTTAGTACCCCCTCAAAGGTAACCACACCCTAACATATCTCTCCATAGGTTACTCTCACCTATTCTTGTACTTTCTGTATAAATGGTATGCTGTAGGACGCACTCTGCCTGTTGAGCTTCCTTCACACAGCATAGTATCTGTGAGGTTCATCCACGTTGTCTTGTGTAGCAGTAGTTTATTTATTCTCCTTCATGTTTGTCATTCCATGTGTGGCTATACCGCAATTCATTTATCCATTTTACTGTCGATGATGTATCCATTAGTTATTGTTGGGGAACAAAGCCTCCCATAGTTCCGTGGCTTAAAACAGCAACCGTTTATTTAGCACATGCTTCCAGAAGTAGATTTGGACAGGGATCAGCCTGGTGGTTCTTCTGTTCTGGGCTGGGCTTGGCTGTTCTTGGCTGAGTTTGCTAAGTGTCTACCTTCCACAGCTAGGGCTGGCTGGTCTCAGATGAAGCCATCTCTGAAAATTCATCTGTGCTCCACCCATCACTCATCCTCCAGCAGGTTAGCCTGGACTTTTCACAGCAACTACAAGTTCCAAGAGAGCAAAAGGCCTCTTAAAACCTAGGCTTGGTAGGCTTGGTACTGGCGTACGTTGCTTCCACCACACTCTATTGGCCACAGCAAATCATGTGACCACCATAAATTCAAGGGAGAAGAAATAGACTCTGCCTTCTAATGGGATGGGCTGCAGAGAACTGTGACTATTGTTGCAATCTGCCAAGATAAGCATTTCCAGTTTTCATCCAAGAGAAATAATTCTACTGAGAACATTCTAGTGTATGTCTTCCAATGACCATAAGGGCATACTTCAAATGGGGATATTCCTAGGAGTAGAGCTGCTGGGTTAGAGGAAATGACTTCGTTCTCATATAGGCCCCATAGAGGCCTATTTGTTGGAAAGAACAGAAGCTGCTGTGAGATTTGCTATCTTAAGGAAGTACTCCCAAAGGGGCATGCACAGATTTTGAAGCCCCTCTCACCTCCAGACAAGCCCCTCCTTCAAGCAAAAACTTCCCTTTCCCCTTCTGTGCCAGGTGGAATATTATCCTCCCAAAATTTATCAACCTGGATCCTCAGAATGTGACTCTATTTGGAAATAGGGTCTCTGCAGGTGTAATCAAGATGAGGTCATACTGATTAGAGTGGGTCCTTATCTAGTGATTTGTGACTTTATAGGAGATAAGGGAGAGAGATTTGGATACAGAGACACAGACCTTCAAGGAAAAGGCCATGTGACCACGGAGGCAGAGACTGGAGTGACGCATCTAGAAACCAAGGATTGCAGAAACCATGAGAAGCTGAAAGAGATAGGCAAGGATTGTCTCCCAGAGCCTTCAGAGAGAGCACAGCCCTGCAGACATCTTGATTTCAGACTTTGAGCCTCCAGAACCGTGAGTGAATAAATTTCTGTTGTCTTACACCCCTTCCATGTGTGGTACTTTATTATAGCAACCCTGGGAAACCAATACACCCTCCTACCATCCTGTTGTTCTGTCCTCTGGTCCAGAGCAGGAGCAAAGGGCAAGTTTCCCTGGGCCCCTTGTAATTGACCTTTTAATACCGTTTCGTCCCAAGGGTCACACGCATAAGCACGTTACTGAGAAGATTTATCCCAAAGCACGTACAGGGCGCTGGCCCGCGCAAACACTTGCCTGCTGGTTTACAGTGATTTACTCACAGATTACCCTCTGATGGAGGGGGCCCCAGCCTACACGCCTCTCTCATATATCAAAAAGGAAATCCTGAAGACATCCCTATAAACGCAGCAGGGAGGAGAACCTGCCGACGCCGTAAACTTACACGATGTGGTGAAGTCAGATGGGCCATCTGCTTCGCTCCCCAATCCAGATGTGCACAGAGGCTCACTTGCACGACGCCTCACACACTCTGGACACTCCCCTTCTCCCATCTCTTCTCTGCTGCATGGGCAGCAGGGCGGCCAGCGAGAGGAGCACGTTGGGCCAGGGGGCATCAGCTCCTCCTCCTCCTCCGAAGGCATGCAGCGGATGAAAATGATACAGCAGAGCCATGTTCAAACTTTGGCTATTCCTGGGCTAGTTCAATGCCTTCTCGGAGTTTCAGCCACCTCGTCTGCTGTGGGGGACTCCAATGAGAAAGCATCCCGCCTGACACAATCAATGACTTCCCACTTTCACTCTCTTCTGCTAGGTGGTATTATCTGGACTCCTGGTTGCAGGTGACAGAAACCCAACTCACAGTGGCTTAAGAAACAAACAAGAATAATAAATCTGTTTTCTTGAATGCCCGAAAACTCTTGAAGCTATAGCTTCAGGTGTGGCTGTATCCAGGGTCTCCACAATACCAACAGGAAGCTGCGTGTCTCTTTCGACTTAATTTTTCTCTCGTTCTACTTTGTTGTCAGGTAGGCTCTCCCATCAGGGTGGCAAGATGTGCCCTCAAGCTTACACTCTGTGGTGTAGCAAACCCAGCAGAAGAGAGGATCTCTCCAGTAGGCCCTGGACTGAATGAAGAAATGCTGATCAATTAGCAGCAAGATAGCAGGAGGTGGGAATGAATGCCCAGCTTCATCAACTAGGATATTTGTGAGCTGTTAGCCACTGCTTTCACCCTAGCTAATCTTTGTATCCTCTCAAAAGAAAATCTGCTTCTCTGTGAGTCTACCCCTCCTACATATGAGGTGAGGTTCCCCCTGCCCTCTGTGGGGACTGTCTCATCTCTAGACCCTCCCTCTGTCCCCCACCCTGGAGCTGCCCTCTCTGCTGAGATGCCAACACCCATCTTTGACTCATCACAGTCTTCCACGTTGTCTGTTATTTTCTAAGTGTTGTACCCTGGATCCTTCAAAACTCATACTTTTAAGGCTCAAAAGCCAGATTCTAGTGACTTAAAATAAGCTTTTGAAATCCAAAAACCACATACTTGACTCTCTTATCCTCTTGTTGTAACATCCATCCCTGAGGCAGAAAATACAGAACGCCCTGTGGTTCCTGAACAGAGGAAGCATGGGGGCGGGGAGACATTGGTCAATATATCAAAGCATCTCTCTGCCTGAAAGACCTCTCCTGAAAGACATGAGCTATTAGGAGCTCTGGCAAGGGCTTTGTCTTATCCTCCTTGCTATCCCTGATGACTGGGCAAAGCAGTAGCTGCCCTGATTCCATAAGACAGAAAGGGGTGACTTATTTAATCCCAGAGCCACAGAGCAGAGGCCCCCGGGAAGCAATTTAAGGAAGAACTTTGAGCCAACAGAACCATACGGAGATGCAATGGGCTGCTTCACTAGGTGGTGAGTCCCCCGTCACTGGAGGCAGACAAGCAAAGACAGCTTGGCAGAGACACTTGAGAGAGGATTCAAGTATCAGATAGGTAGTCAGTCACCTGGAATCTGAGCTCTAAGAGAATTGGGCAGTGTCTATTTTTGCTACTCATATGATCTTCTCCAATGCTTAGCACAATACACAGGTCATAAAACACTTAAAATACTCTTGGCTAACATTCAGACCCCTTTGTATAATCTCCATTGTCCTGCAAGTCTGATTCCCACCTCCCATTCCAAACCCATTTCCACTCACTCCTCCATTCTCTCCAGCCACCTTGTTCCCTCCTCAGGGCCTTGCTAATGCTCTTCCCCATGCCTGGAATCCTCTTCCTGGAGATCTAGGTACAGCGAGCTTCTTTTCAGTCTTCAAATCTCACGGCAGATATTATATTCCCTTCTCAAGGAAAGCTTCCCTGATGACTTGATTTAAAAACTCCTCTCCCACCCTATCCCTCTCTCTGTCATGACCCTGCTTTCTTTTTCTTGGCTGCACTTACCACCATATGAAATGATCCTGTGTTTTTTCGGTCTCTCCAACTACAAAGGAAGCTCCCCAAAGGGTAGGAACTTTTTCCACCTGTTCACTACTATCTCAGAGCTTAGCCCACTGCCTGGCACATAGTAGATGCTCAATAAGTACTTGCTCAATGAGCTGTACCCGCTGGGATAACACTCGATGCTCTAATAGGTAAGCCCTGAGTTCTCAGTGGCTTAACACCATCATTTTGTTCTCTGCCTCTGAAGGCCACAGAGTGTTTCCCATGAGTGGGCAGCCATCCCAGGGCCCGGGCTACTTCCATGTCATGGTTCTTCCATTCTCTAGGATGTCAGAGTCTCCTCCTTTCAACTGCAGGTGGAGAAAGAGAGAAAGTTGGGGGGGGGATTGTGGGAGTGGGGGGTGGTTTATGGGCCTGGCCTAAATGTGGCTTATGTCACATCTGCCTCCATGGACCAGATCTCAATCACACGACCACAGCTAAGAGCAAAGGAGACTGGGAAATGCGGCCTCCTTGTGTGCCAAGAGGAAAGTGGTTGTAGTGAAGAATCCGTCTGTGCCCAGAGGGAATGGACGAATGAACACGTGGAATGATCTGTCACATACCTTCCAACTCAAGATCTCGTAAAATTCCAAGTCCTGCTGGTCCAGGAAATCTGATGCCAATCGCTACCTGCCCTGTTTCATCTCCACTGTTGGAATAACTGAAGGCAAAGTCTCAGGGCTGGAAATGTGCAGCCCAAGGGACAGACAGAAAGAGCTGCCAGGGCCTGCTGGCCCGGGATAAAAGCAGGCCGAGAGATCTGGGCTTTCCTGAGAGACACCTGCGTGAAACAGCTCTCACTCCTGCAGAGCAAGGGAGAATTGAATCCATTTGCTCAGGATGACTTCATACTGGGTTCTACCTGGGATACAGCAGATTTGGGAAAACTGGGGGCAACCCTGGGGTCCCTGAAGGGCCTCCAGTGGAATTTAGCTCCATAGGCATCCGGAAGCATGTATTAAGTCCCTTCCTTGTACTACTTCTTTCTCCAGTGGTGTTTAGCATGTGGAAGCGCTAAGAGCAGTGCCTGGCACACAGTAAGCATGCAATACTCAATAAGCGTTTGCCAACATGAGCCTTTTCACCTTCATAGTGACTCCATGCATTCATTCATCCACCTAACATTTATTGCCCATCGCTGCCCTTCACTAGGTCTTGGGAAAGCAGCAATGAAGAAGAAAGATAGAGCGGGCAGTGATGAAAGCCATCAACCTTGCCCTCACAGAGCTCCCGCTCTGGAGGGAGACCAACATTACCTAGGAATGGCTCCAACAGGAGAAAAACTGCACATGGTGTGTGCTGCTTTAAAAGAAGGTGCTGGAGCTCTAGGGAGAGCACCAGGGGGCTTGACCTGGCCTGCATAGGGGAAGGGTCAGAAAGACATTCTTTGTCTTATCCTTTCTGATCCTTCACACACATACCTTGGATCTAATCGGGGGTGCCCCTCCAGCAGATACGTTCTCCTGGACAAACCTTTCTCCCTGGCATGTGCCCAGAACCAGCCTGAAGCTAGGGGTCTCAGCCGATGCCAGTACCCACGGCCTGGTCCTTTCCTGCTGTGTGGTTGTAGCCAGGCTGGAATGCCAGAGGACTCAACCCTGGGAGATGCAGGGGCTGCAGGTTGTGGGGTAGAAAGTGAGGGTGGGGCTCCATGCTTCCTGAATCTTGATCCAAGATGAAGATACTCAGTCCAGGGCCCGAGTGAGGAAGTGTCCAACGGTCTCTGATTTGTGTCTCCCTGAACACACGTCCTGTGCACGTCCCATGGGGTTGGCTCAGCTGCTGGGAACCCCGGCTTCTCCCAAGGGGCCCATATCCCTAAACCAGGCTCCCTTGAGCCTCTTTCTACATTTGCTGATGCTCTGCAGAACTTTCTGTGCAATTGTTTGAATATTATATTGCCCTGGGTTTCATAAAAGTGTTATCGAAATGAGTGAAGACCCGACACCGGGAAGCGTTTATCCCCAGAGGAAGAAGGGCTGGTCTCATAAACCCGGTACGTTGGAGACCAAGAAGAAAACTGCACAGACCAGGCCAGAAGTGGCAAATCTTTCACCTTAGTCAGCTACTGATTGGATGAAAAGTCACCCAGATAAATGTTCAACTGGGAAGGAAAAGAGCTAACGAAATGGACACGTACAAAATTCTGGAAGTAGACTATCAATGACCATGCCTAAACAGTTTACTCAGAGACTTGATCATCTAGTTTAACCCTCCAGGGATTAAATGCTCACCTCTTTATAACATGGGAGACCAATGCTCGATTTCCACACATTTGAATTTCATAGCATGCATGCAAATCTGTAACGCATGAAACTGGGTGAGGCGGGGGAATTGCAGTGTCCTCAGCAGAGCGCCTCCTTGGGGCTTGCACTGGAGCTGCCTGGAGCCCGGGGAGCCCACAGGTTAAGCAGGACCAGGACCAGGACCCGGCCACCAGCCCCTGGAAAATCTCCCCCAGGGAGAAGGTCACCAGATCGCAAGACCCCAAGTCCACCCCCAGGAACGCAGGTCAGCCTGCTGCTCCCTCCAGCCTGCATCCAGCCCCGGGAGCAGGTGACGGGGGCATCTGACCCTCCACAGGCCCCCTAGAAACGGGGGGAGGGGACATTAGATGGAGTGCAGCACAGCCCCGTGCATCCTCCTCAGGAGGCCAAGGGCACCCAGGACGTGGAAATTAAAAAGGAGGAGGGGAGGCCCAGCATATTAACCTCCTTAATCTTTCATTTCTGACACAGATTGTGGTCCCTCATTTCAAAGAATTTCAAGCTAATGTCTGGAGGGCAGAAAAATCTATTTCCCAATACGCGCTGCAACTTTTTCGCCAATCGACTGCCCTTCCTGGTACAATCAGCCGAGCATTGATTTTTTTTCTTTCTCTCTCTTTTTTTAATGCTAAAGCATCATCCAAAAATCTATCAATATGAACAACATCTTTGAAGAAAATACCAGAAGGTCCAGGCTGCTTCTTCATTAACCCCAAAGCTGCCAGCCTGAAATGGGGCCCAGGAAGGGGCTGCTACTGGAAGACGCAACCTGAGGAACACACTTGTGACACTTCTTGGAACGCTGGGCTCTCTCAGGATGTGTGGATGTCGGCATCTTTTGTCCTTAGGTTAGAACTCTTTACCACTGGGGCCAGTGAAGTTATTTCATTATAAATTAATTAACGTTTGATGAGATTTAAAATTCAGTTATTTGGCCAGGTGCAGTGGCTCATGCCGGTAATCATAGCACTTTGGGAGGCCGAGTTGGGAGTAGGGCTTGAGCTCAGGAGTTTGAGACTAACCCGGGCAACACATTGGGACACTGTCTCTACAAAAAAAAAAAAAATTTTTTTTTTTTTTGAGATGGAGTTTCACTCTTGTTGCCCAGGTTGGAGTGCAATGGCGGGATATCGGCTCACTGCAACCTCTGCCTCCCAGGTTCAAGCGATTCTCCTGCCTCAGCCTCCTGAGTAGCCGGGATTACAGGATGTGCCACCATGCCCGGCTAATTTTGTATTTTTAGTAGAGATGAGGTTTCTCCATGTTGGTCAGGCTGGTCTCGAACTCCTGACCTCAGGTGATCCACCTGCTTCAGCCTCCCAAAGTGCTGGGATTACAGCTGTGAGCCACCATGTCCAGGCAAATATTTTTTTTAATTAAAAAGTTTTTTGGGCCGGGCGCGGTGGCTCAAGCCTGTAATCCCAGCACTTTGGGAGGCCGAGACAGGCGGATCACAAGGTCAGGAGATCGAGACCATTCTGGCTAACACGGTGAAACCCCGTCTCTACTAAAAAATACAAAAAACTAGCCAGGCGAGGTGGCGGGCCCCTGTAGTCCCAGCTACTTGGGAGGCTGAGGCAGGAGAATGGTGTAAACCCAGGAGGCAGAGCTTGCAGTGAACTGAGATCCGGCCACTGCACTCCAGCCGGGGCGACAGAGTGAGACTCCGTCTCAAAAAAAAAAAAAAAAAGTTTTTTTTAATTAGCCAGGCATGCTGATTTGTGCCTGTAGTCTCAGCTCCTCAGGAGGCTGAGGTGGGAGGATCGCCTGAGCCCAGGAAATTGAGGCTGCAGTGAGCCATGATCGTACCACTGCACTCTAGCCTGGGTGACAGAGCAAGACCCTGTCTCAAACACAAAAAGAATAAAAATAGTAAAATAGGCTGGGCACAGTGGCTCATGCCTATAATCCCAGCACTTTGGGAGGCTGGGGCGGGTGGATCACCTGAGGTCAGGAGTTTGAGACCAGCTTAGCCAACATCATGAAACACCACCTCTACTAAAAATACAAAATTAGCCGGGCGTGATGGTGCATGCCTGTAATCCCAGCTACTCCAAAGGCTGAAGCAGGAGAATCACTTAGAACCTGGGAGACAGAGGTTGCAGTGAGCTTAGATTGTGCCACTGCACTCCAACCTGGGCAACAGAGCGAGACTCTGTCTCAAAAAATAATAATAATAAATAAATAAATAGAATTCCTCAGTCAAATGAGCCAAGTTTCAAATTCTCCATGGCCATGTGTGGCTCATGGCTCCCTTGTTGGACACCACAGGCCTAGAACATCTCCATTGTCATAGAAAGTTCTAGAGAATAGGGCTGCCTCAGAACAGGGCTCAACATACTCTTTCTGTAGAGCCAGTATTCTGAAAATGCTTCATATCTTGATTCCAGTGATGGTTTCATGGGTGTAACATGTAATATTTGTGCTGTATATAAATTGTGTGTGTATATATATATTATTGTGTATCTATGTATATTTTTTACTGTATATGAATTATGCCTCCATGAAAAGAAAAGTATCTTTAGAAATCTTAGATTGTCTTAGGGAGATACAATGCCTGGAAAGTTTGAATCCTGCGGGATCCCCGAGCACATCCTTACCCCATGAGACCCTAATGGGGTTTCAGAGGCCTCCAAAGAGGGAGGATGCTGGGCAGGGGGCTTTCACTCATAATCCCCTTCCCCACATCAGTATCCTTTATAAGGGTTCTAGGGACCGAGAAAGAGTTTAACAACAACAGCCATGCAAAGGTCAACTCTGTCTGTTTCCAGCTTTCAGGAATGTGAGAACTCTTGAGAAAAGTAGGAGGCAGAACCCGTGGGGAGGGGGTACACGATGGGGTGGAGTACACGATGGGGTGGGAGTACACGATGGGGTGGGGTACACGATGGGGTGGGGTACACGATGGGGAGGGAGTACACGATGGGGTGGGGTACACGGTGGG
>NC_045452.1:9086213-9096954 GCF_002776525.5 Piliocolobus tephrosceles
ACGGTGGGGTGGGGTACACGACGGGGTGGGGTACACGATGGGAGGGGGTACACGGTGGGGTGGGGTACACGGTGGGGAGGGGTACAGGATGGGGTGGGGTACACGGTGGGGTGGAGTACACGGTGGGGAGGGGTACACGACGGGGTGGGGTACACGGGAATGAGTGAGCGTGGCTGTCTCGCGACCTTAATTCCCACTTCAGCCAGGGAGGCTCCCATGGTCTGTATTTTGCACAAAGGGTTTCTGAGCAATCAGAATTCACTCATGGAAAGCTTCGGCTCCGTTTCAAAAGTTTGCACACCTCTGTCTTGGCTTTTAGCCCAAAACAAGCACTGAAGTGCACAGTTAAAGGCATAGGCTGTGGAGCCAGAAGGCCAAGTTCAAATCCCAGCTGCAGCTGTGTGACCTTGGGAAAATCTCTTCATTTCTCTGTGCCTCAGTTTTCTCCTCTGTAAAATGGGGATAATAAGACCCAACTCACGCGTTGTTATGAGAATGAGAAGCATTAACGCTTGGAAAGCACGCTGAACCAGACTTAGCATCTCCTGTTTGTTTGGGGTCTGTCTAGGATCATGCCGTCATTCATTTCTTCAACAAGCTTGCGTGATGGAGACGCCAGGCCCTGGGAAAGAAGGCAGCCAGACCAAGTCACGACAAACATCCCTCTTTCCCTACCCCAGGTCGCACCTGTCTCTCACCTTCCAGAGACCTCACCTTCAGGTCCTTCCCGCTCCACCAGGCAGGTCCCTGGAGCTCAGCCCAACAAAGGCTGATGGCTTATCAGGACACCCAGGCCACAAGCCAGAACTGGCTCTGATCCAGGAGCCACCAGTGTCTGATGTCCCCATGTCAAAAAGAGAGGCCACACTGTCCCAGACCTGAACTGGCTGTCCTCAGTGCCCTGTTGCACAGAGCCCAGACTCCCTCTCCAAGAGGCGGGATGCTACTCCCTGACCCTCTACATCTGGCAGAGATCTCACTCTGGGGCACACAGGCAACCTGAGGCTCTGTCCCCAGAGATGTTCACCTGTTCATCCAACCTGGTGGCTTCTTGTCCCGGGCAGCCCTCACCTTCAGTTAGTCACTCACTTGACAACTATTTATAGGATGACTACTTTGTGCTAAGCTGCGTCCCGGAGGCTGGAGACATAGGGAACAAGAGAGACGCAGTCTGCCCTCATGTACTTCACAGCTAGTTGAAGAAACAAGCAATAAACAAGTAAAGATCATTTCACCTGGAAATCAGTTCAAAGAAGAAAATAACTCAACAGACTGGAAGCAGGTGTGGTCAGGGAAGGCTTCCTGGAGGAGGTGACAATTACACAGACACCTGATAGATAAGAAGGAGCTGGACACAGGCAGATATGGGTGAAGGGCATTTCAGGCAAAGGCATGTGCAAAGGCCAGGAGGTGGGAACAAATTAGAGAAAGAGGAAAAAGGATCAGAGTAAGCTAGGAAGCCAGTGGTCAGAGGTGAGAATGGCCAGTGCCCACCAAGCCTCAGCATACCTCTGTCCTTCTGGCTCAGTTGAAACCTTCCCTTGATCTAGAAATATACAACTACCATTGATCACTGACAGAGCCTGGTGGCTACCAGAGCTGCAGGGGTCTAGGTTCAAATCCAGCCTCAACCTCCTCCCAGGGAGTAACCTCAGGCCAGGGCATGACCCTCCTGGGCCTCAGTTTTCTCCTTGGAAAATGGGGGCCTAGTGGGGTTGCTGCAAGGGTCAGGGAAGGCATATAATGGGCTTAACTCAGTGCCTGGCACGCAGTGAACGATAGGCCGATGTTGGCCAAGCCAGAAAATCCGCCTGCCCTGACGTCAGGCAGGTCCTAATTATAGACGCCCAGAGGTCACTTTCAGCCTCTTGTGACTCAGAGGCAGTGCCAGGCAGCAGACAGTGCAAGAGACAAAGAATCAGGCCGGCTCGACCAATGCAGAGCCACAGGGGAGTGCCTCAGTTTCCCTGTCTATTAATCAGAGATATCAATGGGACCTGCCTCCCAGGGCTATAAGAAGACTCCAAGATGGGCCCAGTACCTCATAGGAGCTCTGTCAACCTCCACAGTCCACAACTGCACGCACAAATGGAAAAATCATTGTAATTTAGATAAATTTTCCCTTGAGGCTTTCTTTCTTTTATTCAACAAATATATGCTGAGCCCTTTGGTGCATCTGGCTCTGTGTTAAATACAATGTGTACAAAAAATGCCTGCGACAGCCACTGAGGGTTTACAGAGCCAATGAAGAGAGTCAGCAAGGTTACAGGGGCATATTTAATGTGCTCAAAGAACAAACTAGAGGTTCCAGAAAGAACCATTCTTCTTCTTTGTTCTTCCACTGGTTTGCTTATTCAGCCTCACAGCAGCCAGGCCTTGTCTCACAGGCCTTGGTGTCTGAAAACTTGCTGGGGCAGGCGGAGAATCCCCTACCCTATCCCTGCATGTGGATCCCTCTGGTGTGACCCTGGCCTCCAAGAGGACCGTGTTCACCTTGAGATCTGAGTTCAACGCCTGGGTCTGCTCCTGCCTTGCTGTGAGAACTTGGGCAAGGCATGGAGCCATGCTGTGCCTCAGTTTCCTCACCTGTGCATGACATGAGTGATGGTAATAATGAAAATGCCCTGTTGGGGCTGTTTGGGGGGTTAGATGTGATCACAGGGGTGGAGTGCTCTGTGTCCAGTGCTCCAGCGGGGATCATTGCTGTCATTACCTTCTGTCTAGGGCAGGGGCATCCAATTTTTTGGCTCCCTGGGCCACATTAAAAGAAAAAAATTGTCTTGAGCCACACATAAAATACACTAACACTAATGATGGCTGATGAGCTAAAAAAAAAATTGTAAAAAAAAAAATTAAAAACTCACAATATTTTAAGAAAGTTTACAAGTTTGTGTTGGGTCTCATTCAAAGCCATCCTGGGCTGCATGTGGCCTGCAGGCACCAGGTTGGACAAACTTGGTCTAGGGAACGATGCAGCCTCCAGCACCAACATCGCCCCTGGCTCAAGGAAGGGAGACATACCCTGTACACACCCCCAGCTCCAACCCACTCTTGGGTCACTACCCAACTCTTGAGTCATTTCCAGGTAACCCCCTGGAAATGAGTTTTTCTTGGGCTGCAGTTTTTCTTGGGTAGCAGTTAATCATGCATGAACTACATTTCCCAGGTTCCTTTGCATCTAGGTAGGGCCATGTGACTGACTCTGACCAATAGACTGTGAGAGAAAGTGATGTGCATAACTTCAGGGCTGAAGTGATTAACAAGCAGGTGTGTCTCCTCAGTCTCTCTTTCCTCACCCACCTGCTGAATGGAACAGAGTTCAAAGTAAGTGTTGAAAATGGTTGAGCCTCAAGACAGAAGGAGCCTGAGTGCCTGAGTCACCGCATGGAGGCAGATTGCCCAACCAGAAATGCCAGCAGTGGGTTGTAACATTAGTGAGAAATAAACTTATAGTGTGTTAAACCACTGAAGTGACAATTGCGTCTGTTACAGCAGGTGGCATTGCCTTCCTTAACTATTACATATACATTATACCTTTTTTTCAGTTGTATATGCATTATCTCATTTAACACTCAGCAAATTTCTAACACCAATAATGTGAGGTACTGATCTTTTGAGGATTTAATTTGGGCCAAGCACTGGGCTAAGTCCTTTGCACACATTTTCTTGTCTTAACCACAATTCTATAAGGTAGGCTTATAGGATTATTATTATAGCCACACTACAGATGAGGAAACTAACACTCAAAAACATTCAGAATCCTGCCCAGGGTCATCAGCTAGTGAGTACAAGTGGCCGGACCAGAACCCAGAGTTTACTTTTTTTTTTTTTTTTTTTTGAGACAGTCTCTCTCTGTCACCCAGGCTGGAGTGCAGTGGTGTGATCTTGGCTCACTACAACCTCCACCTCCCGAGTTCAAGTGATTCTCCTGCCTCAGCCTCCCAAGTAGCTGGGACTACAGGTGCGTGCCACCATGCCTGGCTAATTTTTGTATTTTTAGTAGAGATGGAGTTTCACCATGTTGGCCAGGCTGGTCTCGAACTCCTGGCCTCAAGTGATCCACCTGCCTCGGCCTCCCAAACAGAGTTCACATTCTTAATGACTGCACCCATGGCCTCTCAGAACCCAATAAGTTAGATATTTCAAGCCTTAATCTATAAGTGACGACACTGAAGTTCAGAGAAGGTCCATAACTTGGCCATGCTCCTGGAACTAGTAAGTGGCAATAACTGGCTTGGAACCCAGATTTGTCTGGGTCCCAACTAGTGCTCTTGACCTACCCACATTGCTCTCTTGGTTGCCTTTTCCAATGGGCACTAAAGCTTTGACCCTGTTCCCATTCCCCAACGTTATGGTGCCATGGCTGTAGGCAAATTTGGCACCCATAGAGCCTGTTATAATGCTAAATAAATTTTTCTCTTGGCAGCCTTGACACTTATTAAGCACCTGGGAGGCTATTAGTGCCTTGTGCTGTCCAAAACACTTTAATTACTGTCTAATCAAGGTATCTTTCAATTCTAGGGAAAAAAAAAAAAACAGGGGGAGATGTTCATGCACACAACTTTTGAATCCTTTGCTGTGCATTTCCCTCCAGCCATCACATCCCCTGGGTGTCATTCAGGAAAGGGACTAAAGAAATAAAGATGGAGGGAAATGGTCTCTAAACAAGGCTTCATTTTCACACAGCAATCTCACTCTGTGGACTTGATCTGGAGGCAAAATGGACTGAGTGAATGATGAAGATGGACCTACCAGGATGCTGATCACAGTGGTGTTGGTCTCAGGGAAAAATTGCACACGTCTGAAAGGCCTGCCAACAGGACCCAGGTTAAATGAACTGTGGTGCATCCATGCAAAGGAGTACTATGCAGCCATTAAAAAGAAGAACATGGAACCATTTGGGCTGATGCAGACCAAGCTACAGAAAAAGGGTTGTGCAGAACAGTGAGCCTCCTGTGAACCCATTTGTGTAAAAACATAAGGACATAGTTGTATTACAATTGTCAACATTTATTGAGGGATTAATATACACTATTTTAGGTAGTCAAATTCATTGCCTTATTTAGCCCTTGTAAGACTCCTATGAGGTAAAAAAATATTGTCATTCTCAATTTATAGATGAGGAAACTGAGGCTTAGAAAAATTCAGTAATGAGTGCCCAGGGTCACCTCTTTAGTGAGTGGTAAGGCTGGGATTCAAACTCAGGAAGTCTGAAAGCCACTACTAACCATTAAATGACACTGCTTCCCCAACACACAAAGAGAATGATTGACAGGAGAGTTCCATTTCTTTGAAATGGGGGAAATTTGAAGGTGCAAGGTATATAAGAGACTGCTAGGAATTGAGGGGATAGAGTTTTAACAGCCGTATGGGGACAGGAGGAAAGCCTGGAGCCCTCCAAAGGTGGAGTGATGGAACTGAGACTGCTACCTAAAATCAGGGTCCCCAAAAGGTAATATACTCAAATAAATAATAAAGTAGGGGAAAATTTGTGTGCAGGCAAAGAACAGCAGCAAGGAATTTTGTCTGGCTTGGGCTCAGGAAAAAAAAGCTCCCCTAAGACTGTATAACTATGGACCTGTGATCATACCAATTTGGTGTTTAAATTTGAACTACGTGTATAGATGGGAACTCCCAAACTGAGAAAAACATAAACCCCAGACCAGGGGTGATGATATTACGGAAAACAAGGCAGAAACAAATGCTGAACCAGACACCCTCAACCATGACATTCAAGATTCCCACAGATAATGCCATGCCTAAGATGAGCTTGCAATCCCAAATTATAAAACCCATGAGAAAGCAAACCACCATGAAAATGCCTGTAAGGTCACATGAGGAACTGCTAGCAGTGGTTGTCTTTGGAAAGTGGTAATGCAGGAATGAAGTGGAGCAAGACTGACTTTTTACTTAATACACAGCTAAGGCAGTTTGAAGTTTCTTAGAGTAATAATGCTTTCTTCTTTCAGTTTTAAAATAAGAGAATCACTTATCGGCCTTTTGGCTAAGATCAAGTGTAAAATAAAAACTATTTGAACTGAAAAGAAAGAATGGAAGGAAGGAGGGAGAGAGGAAAGGAGAAAAATTGGCTACAAGCCTCAGCCCCTACTTCCAAGATCACCCTCCTACCTCACCCTACACCAACTATGGGCTGTGACCACTGAGTTTGGTGATGCTTTACAGGAAGGAGTTGGGATTCTTCCCATTTGCCAAGCATGCTTTCATATATGGTAATCAGCCACTTTGTCTAAAATCCATGATTGGGGTTGGTGCCACTAAATTTCCTCCAACAGAAGGAAGTTCCAATTTTAATTCCTCTTTGGGCACCAATCTATCGACAACCTCGTTGTTTCAACCTCTTCAGTATTCTTCAAGTCTCATTACATTTATCCATCCCCTGCCTCCTCCTCTGTCCCGAACACATCTCATGCCAGGCTCAGGACATAGTCCTCCTGCCTCTCGTGCTCACCCCACTAACCCATCCGCCAGGCAGCAGCCAGAGTGAGAGTCCCAAAATGCAAATCGGATTACTGCCCTGCTTAGAATGCTGTGACAGGTTCCCTTTTACTCAGAATAAACTCGGAGACTGGCCAGGCATGGTGGCTCACGCCTGTCATCCCAGCACTTTGGGAGGCCAAGGTAGGTGGATCACTTGAGGTCAGGAATTCAAGGCAAGCCTGGCCAACATGGTGAAACCTCGTCTCTACTAAAAATACAACAATTAGCTGGGCATGGTCCCCTTGAACCCAAGAGGCAGAGGCTGCAGTGAGCCAAGATCACACCACTGCACTCTGGCCTGGGTGACAGAGCGAGACTCCATCTCAAAAAAATTAAAACTCTGAGATCCCTCCACAGCCGACAAGTGTTGGGGGATGCAGTCTCACTGATGGGTCTCAAGTCATCACCTTCTGCATCCCTGCCCTTTGTGCCCACCCCCTCACTCTGCTCCATTTACACTGGCCTCTCATCAGGCCTCAAATGCACCAGCTCAGGCCACCAAGTCAGCACAGAGAAGACAAATCCTCTGTCTGGTCACTTTTCTTGCACACAGAAACTCTTTTTCATCTTTCACATTCAATCATGATGTCCTTGCCCTTGGACAGCCTCTCTGCACCCACCTAAAGCAGATGCTGAAGATCTCTGGGGTAGACAGAATAACGGCCTCCCAGAGATGTCCATATCCTAATCCCCAGAACCTGTGAATATGTTACGTTACCTGGCAATAGAATTTTGCAAATGTGATTAAATTAATGACCTTGAGATTGGGAGTCGGGGGGCAGCGGTTATCCTGGATTATCTTGGTGGGCCAAGAGTCCTTATAAGAGGAAGGCAGGAGGATTAGAGTCAGAGAAGGTGATGTAATGACAGAAACAGAGAGATTGGAAGATGCTACAATGCTAATTTTTAAGATGGAAGAAAGTGTCACAAGCTAGGAATATAAGTGGCCTGTAAAAGCTAGAAAAGGCAAGGAAATGGATTTTCCTCCCCCTAGAGCCTCTGGATGGAACACATCCCTGCTAACACCTTGATTTTAGTACTTCTGACCTCCAGCATTGTAAGATGGTAAATGTGTATTGTTTAAAGACACTAAATGGGTGAAAATTTCTTGCAACAGCCATAGGAAACTAATACAGTACCCTACCTGTGTTCCTCATGCCTGACCATCTCTGTATTATCCAGGAAGTCCAAATGCCAACTTCAGGATTGCACTTCTGTTTTTGTGTTTTGTTTTGTTTTTTGTTTTTTGAGGCGGCATCTTGCTGTGTTGCCTAGGCTAGAGTGCAATGGCATGATCTCAGCTCACTGCAACCTCCACCTCGCCTCCTGGGTTCAAGTGATTCTCCTGCCTCAGCCTCCTAAGTAGCTGGGATTACAGGCATGTACCACCACACCCAGTTAATTTTTGTATTTTTAGCAGAGACAAGGTTTCATCATGTTGGCCAGGCTGGTCTCACACTCCTGACCTCAGGCAATCCTCCTGCCTCAGCCTCCCAAAGTGCTGGAATTACAGATGTGAGCCACCGCGCCTGGCCAGGATTGAGTTTCTGAAACTGCAGAAGGCACACTGGAAGTGCTAGAAACTAATGACTCCAGGAAGATAGTGTATCAATACCTCAGCTCCCTGTCCTCACAGGGTACACACCTCTGAGTATATTCTACATGGTCTCCCTGAGGTCCTACAGGCTTGAACTCCAGTTGCCCATCATGGTAACTGACTCGACCCATACTCCCTGTATTAGCTGCCTCCCTCTCCCTGTCTCACTGCCCCACCCCCCTTCAAGTGCTTCCTGGATTCATTTCTCAAACAAACCACTTGACTTTGAGTCCTCGCTTCTGAGCAAGTCAAACTAAGACCCTTCAGAAAGGGTTTTATTCTACACTGCACCCAGCACAGCTGTACCTCTGCATCTCCCCAGTGGGAATGGCAGCCCCTCGAGGGCAGGATGGTGTCTCCAGGCCCTGGCACAAGGCCTGGCATGCTGAACACACTGGATAAATATTTGTTGAGTTGTTGACTGAATAATTCAGCTCTTTAAAGAAAACAGAACATCTTCTGGAAGATGCACAGGCACTCATCCTACCAACAGGGCTTCCAAATTAGTGGTGGGGGTGGGTGCTGCTTTAATGGAGCCCAAATTTCTACGGCGATTAGTGACCTCTATTTACATGCAGAGAAAGCAGGCACCAGAATACTGGCAAAGAGTTTGTTTTCCTAAGTGGATTAAATGCACCCCCACCGGGCAACCAGCACCCACAGGTAGAGATCAGGCTTCTTAATCTCTGCAGATAGTCTTCCTGAAGAGCTACTAGAAAGATCCTGACTGGCTGGGTGCGGTGGCTCACACCCCTAATCCCAGCACTTTGGGAGGCCGAGATGGGTGGATCACCTGAGGTCAGGAGTTCAAAACTGGTCTAGCCAACATGGTGAAACCCTGTCTCTACTAAAAATAAAAAAATTAGCTAGGTGTGGTGGTGCCCACCTGTAATCCCAGCTACTCAGGAGGCTGAGGCAGGAGAATTGCTTGAACCCAGGAGGCGGAGGTTGCAGTGAGCTGAGATCATGCCATTGCATTGCAGCCTGGGTGACAAGAGCAAGACTCTGCCTCGAAAAAATAAAGTTAAATTAAATAAGAAAGAGCCTGACCCTGCCACTGGTTCATCTGACACTTTCAGGGAAGTCTCTTAGAGGAATCAGGTAGTTTTCCACCTTCATGCCTTTGTCTAGTCCATGCCTTCGGCCTGGAATTCTTTTTATCTATCTGTAAAACAATGGTTTATCTTTCAAGATTTGCTCCAAGCAGGACCTCTCTGGGGTCTTTCTTTTCCCTTTCTAGGACTGCCCAACCTGAGCCCCCCTTTTCATCTCCGTTGACACTTCGGACGTCTTTGGATGTCTCTGACACTTCAGGGTGTTGCATCTGGAGCAGCAATCCTGTCTGTTTCTCTCCATGCCCCAATGTCTGGTGTACAGTAGGTGTCCAATGCTTGCCGACATGTACAGTTTCCTCCTCCTTGGCTCTAAGCCTGAGAAGCTTGGAGCCTCACCGCATGCCCTCACCATACCTGGTCACAACTGGGCTCTCAGAGGCCCAAAGTGAGGTGCCAAGAGGATTCCTAGACTTCTGTAGAAGGAGAAAAGAAGAGATGGGGAGGGAAAGCAAAGGAGTTGGGATGGCTGGACAAGGGACAATGCCCCACCGCCAACAACCCATTCCTAGATCCTAGGGTGCCACGTCAGCACTGGGTACCCTCGTCCTATCACCCATCAATACTGCAAAAAACCTGGAAAGAACTCTGTCCATTCTGGCCACAACATCCTACTGGGAGGCAAATTTCTGAATAAAGAGATGGAGACATGGACCCCAGGTACTGGATTTGGGGCAGAAGGTCTAAGACTTAGTCCACCGTGTAGCCTCAGACAAGTCCCACGAGCCAAGCTGGAAGAGACCAACAGACAGCTTCCAAATGCCCCTCTCGGCTGTCCCTCCTTGGTAGGTCCTAGCCTGTCTCAGCCTTCCCACAGGGCAGCTGTCACGATTCAATGAGATGTGTTCACCTGCAAAACATCACTCATCCTATCTCCACCCATCTAATGAGTACCTACTGTGTGCCAGGCACTGTGCTAGGCCCCCAGGGTTGGGCAAAAAACAAAATAGACAGGGACCCTTCATTTGTGAGGAAGAGGACGATGGGACACAGCAGAGTGGACAGGAGGGGAACAGGAAGAGGAGAAAGCGGTGGGCAGGGCAGTCCCTCAGAGTCTGGCAGATTGCTGAGAAGGTTGGGTTTGGTTCTAAAGACAACAGGCTTTTGGAGGGTGAGACAGGTGGATCACTTGAACCCAGGAGAAGTTCGAGACCAGCCTGGGCAACATGGTGAAACTCCGTCTCTACAAAAAATACAGAAATTAGCCAGGTGTGATGGTGTATGCCTGTAGTCCCAGCTACTCGAGAGGCTAAAGTGGGATAATTACCTGAGCGCAGGGAGGCCGAGGCTGTGGTGTGCTCTGATTGTGCCACTGAATTCCAGCCTGAATGACAGAGTGAGACCCTGTCAAGAAAGAAAGGGAAGGGAAGGGAGAGGGAGAGGGAAGGGGAGAGAGACAGAAAGGAAGGGGATAGAGAGAGAAGAGAGAAGGGAAGGGAGGGAGGGAAGAAAAGAAAGAAAGAAAGAAAGAAAGAAAGAAAGAAAGAAAGAAAGAAAGAAAGAAAGAAAGAAAGAAAGAAAGAAAGAGAAAGGG
>NC_045452.1:9097054-9124710 GCF_002776525.5 Piliocolobus tephrosceles
GAGGGAGGGAAGGAGGGAGGGAGGGAGGGAGGGAGGAAGGAAGGAAGGAAGGAAGGAAGAGAAAGAAAAAAGGGGAGGGAGGGAAAGAAAAAAGGGGAGGGAGGGAAAGAAGGAAGGAAGCAAAGAGAGAGGGAGGGAGAGAAGGAGGGAGGAAAGAAGGAAGGAAGGAAGGAAAGAAAGAAAGAGAAAAAAGGGGATGGAGGGAGGGAAAGAAGGAAGGAAAGAAAGAAAAAGAAAGAGAAAGAAAGAAAGAAAGTAAGAAAGAAAGAAAGAAAGAGAGAAATAAAGAAAGAAAGAGAAGAAGGAAAGGAAAAGGAAAGGGAAAGAAAGAGGAATGGGGGAAAGAAAGAGAGAGAGACAGAAAACAGGACACCCAGAGAAAATTTCTAGCACAATAGCAGCCTCCCACAACTAGTGCCCCTCCAAGGTGTCCAAAACAGGTGTATCCTTGCTTGGCATCCATGGGTATCTGGCCTTTTCCCCCTAATAACCATGCCTCCCCTTTCTACAGGCAGCTGCTTGCAACCTTTGAATGTTCCTGGCTCAGTCTCAAAAACTAGAATCCTTGGCCGCCCTCTCAAAGGGATTAAATCACTCAAAAACAAAGTTAAACAACTTAGAGATAGTAGCAAGAACCACAACAAAGTGTAACAAAGGATCCGCGGCCATGACACTGAGCCCTTGGTCACTGTCTGGGTGGAAGGCACCCTGTTCTGCCCTGCCCTAGTTCTCTTATATACTCCCAAGGAGAGTTCATGCATTCCAGTAAATGCATCATCTTTCTTTGGGTCAGTTTGGCATTGCACTTCCCTTCTTTCCAGATTATTTCAAGAGGTGATCCTTGCTATTAACCAAACCTGCTCAGTACATGCCTCGCTGGTATGAAACCCAGTTGGCCGCAAGGAGTGGGTGATCAAAATTTACAGACTGAGGCAGGAGGATCGCTTGAAGCTAGGAATTCAAAACCAACCTGGGCAACATAGCAAGACACTCTCTTTACAAAAATAAAAAATAGCCAAGTGTGGTTGTGTATCTAGTAGTCCTAGCTACTCAGGAGGCTGAGATGGGAGGATCTCTTGAGTTCAGGAATTCGAGGCTGCAGTGAGCTGTGATTGTGCCACTGTACTCCAGCCTGGGTGACAGCGCAAGACTCTGTTTAAAAAAAAAAATTAGCAGCCTCCCAGGGAAGGGTTTCTAGCCATCTGTTGATGACCACTGACTTGGGAATCGTGGGGATTCCTGCTCTTCCTCCATCTGCATCCCCAGACTCAGGCATGTGAGTTGCTACCAGGCCACCTTCTCACCAAGAGTTAGAAGATCTGCCCACATTGCTGGGGAAGAGGTAGAGCTGTCATGAATAGTGAAGATCTGTGCACTCATTCTGGAAGCATCTTATTGACAAACGAGTCAATGGTGTAGCTACAACAGGCAGCCTTTTCCATCAGATTTCTCCTCTCAGCCAAACTCCTTGGCCTGCCTTCCAGGGCTTTCCATAGACTCGTACCTACTGACTTTGTCTGACTCACATCCTTCCATATCCCAACTTCCCCTCTTTATTCCAGCCCCATCAGACCAGGCAGCAGTCCCCTTTCAGCCTCTGCACCTGTGCACATGCAGGTTCCTTTTTCTGTGCCAGGTAAATTCATGTGCAATACCCAGCTAAAATGTCCCTTCCTCCAGGAAGCTCCTCTGGTCCTGAGTCTGTCTCTCACCTTAATCTGACGTTCTGGGTCCATCTCCCCCATTGGCCTAGAAGGTTCTTGAGGGTGTGAACTTTGTGTTTTACACCTTCACAGTTGGCCAGCACCTGGTACCAGATGGTCCTGTGGAGTTACATCACTTAAGCTTCAGAGCCTCAGCTTCCTCAACTGGATAATGGGATTTCCATGCCAACCTCCTAGCATCGTGGGGAGGAGGGAATGAGCAAGGCCTGTGAAGCTCCACCGGAAGCTGCCCCTCATAGCAGTCCCAGGGCTGGGCAGAACAGTGCCAGCCCCGACCTGGGAGGAGTGAGGATGACGACCAGTATGCATCAGTCCCCTGCTGTAGAGGTACAGACTATGGGTCATTCACTCCTTGTGGCTCAAAGCCACCTTCGTCTCCTGTCCTCCCCCTGACCCTGCAGAGGGAGCAGTCCCTGCCAGGTTAACACTCACTGACCTCATACCACACCGGTCAAGAGACCAAAAGGAGAACTCGTGTCCCAGCCAGGGGCCAGCTGTCCTCACAGAAGTCACGAGGCTCAGCACAGGTGAAAGCTGAGCTTGAGTCACGGAGGCGCAGCCCTAGCAGGACTCAGACAGAACAGGGTGAGGCTCTCCCAGGTCCCAAAGACCTCCTGGTGCCAGGAGCTTCCCAGATGTCATCTCAAATCCCCGCACCAGCCTGGTGAGGGGTGCACCCTTAGCATCCCCACTGTACAGATGGGAAAAATGAGGCTGAGTGTTGAATGACGTGCCCAAGGTCTCACAGCTGCTAAGTGGGAGAGCCAGGATTTGAACCCATGTTCCGAGGACATTCCAGTCTTCTCCACTTTCTGACCTTGGTCAGTTTCTGCTGTGGGTGTTTTCAGCCTGGGAACACCCTCCCCTCCCCAATATCCACACTCTTTATTCAGGTGTGCAGCTGAGTGGGCCTTTGAGAAACAGCAGGTAACGATACAGGTTCTCACCCAAAGCTCTGGGATGTTGTCTCCTCCGAGGGTCAGAGGGTTGGGAGCCTAGCTCAGCCAGCCCATAACTCACAGCCCGGACGCAGGGGGCTTGTGCCAGAAGATCGAGCCCCAGCTGATCCCCCTGCTGTGTGGAGAGGGTCAGGAAGGGGCCCAGATCCACCCTCCCACCTGGTGACTGCATTTATTGAGTGCCTGCTCTAGTAGCCACCCAACGAGTGGCTTGCTTTCACTTCCTTGCATGTGTCCCGCATGACCCCACCTCCCAGTCTTTATGCCCACAGGCCCTCCCTCATCTACTCAACAGACATGCATTGAGCCCCTACTGTGTCAGGCACTGAGAAGACAGCAGGGGACAAGGTGAACACAGTCTCTGCTCTGTTATCACGTGGAGGAAACACAATACACAGTAAAGTGAACCAGTCGCTAAATAAGTCAAGATTGCATGGAGCTGCAGAGGAAATGAACTGAGCACTGTGCATCACGTGGGGGCAGTCAGGAGGGCTCCCTGGAGGAAGAGGCACCTGAGCTGAATGCTTAGAGATGAGAAAGCAAGGGTCTGGGGGAGGAGCATGGATTCGCGTTAATGAAACAAGAGAAGCATTTGCACAGTTCCTGCCATACAGTGGGGCTCCCTCAATGTCATTCATGGTGTCTGCCTAATATAACACCATATAACCACACCATCCTTCAGCCACCGAGCGCTTTATAATTTATGCAGTGCAGAGCACTTCACAGTTTATATCGCGTATTCCCACTCAAGACCTTCCTAGCTCCTCACATCTGCCCTGAGGTGCAGAGATGAGGACACTGAGGTTGAGAGGAAAATGTCACCCAAGGTCATGCAGGCAGATGTCTCCCTCCTAGCCCAGGCCTCCTGCCTCTCTCTACCTGCCTCTCCACCTGCCTTTCCCTAGAAGGCAGCGGCTGGAAGACCCTTGCCTTCACCCCCTCACAGGCCCACCAGCCTCCTGGGAGGGAGGGCAGCTCTGCACCAGGCCATATATAACCCACTCCACGCACCTTCTCCACATTAATAAATGGGGAACAGTGGGGTCATAAATCCTGGTGCTGCCAATGTCCTCGGGACCAGCTCTTTCTCTGGCCACGCACTAGTACTTTTTACAACCCATTAATTAGTCCCTCTAATAAAGTTTGACAAAATGATAACTTGCCCATGAAAAGTGTTGTAATAAATACATTTTCCCTAACTTTTGACCAGTCGAGCATGGCCGCCTCATAAACCCTCTGCCACGGTTCACTGCCTTATTGTCTCTCTATATTTCTCCATCACCAAGGAAGTTCAGGGCCTGGGGCCTCATGGACTGAGGATGGGCCTGGGCCTGATTCTGGGAACCCAGCATCACCAGGGAGACAGCCACGGGTGGTCCCTCGTCTGCTCAAGACCTGCAGTGGTTCCCACCCCCACAGAATGGCAGTTGCCAGGCTCTACTCTCTCCTTCCTGAGTCCTGTTCTATCCATGTGGCCCCTGAACAAACTTTTTCTGGACATTATGTTTACTTCAAACTGATTCTCTTAAATAACCTTATCTTGCAAGGAAGCTGTAGATCATCATTATTGAAAACTGGAAACACCATGTAATAATCACTGAAAAGGAAATTAAAATAAACACAATGCAAACAAAAGATGTCACTAGGTCAGGCACGGTGGCTCACACCTATCATCTCAGTACTTCGGGAGGCCGAGGAGAGCGGATCACTTGAGCTCGGGAGTTTAAGACCAGCCTGGGCAACATGGCAAAACCCCATCTCTACAAAAAATACAAAAATTAGCCAGGCCTGGAGTCGTGTGCCTGTAGTCCCAGCTACTTGAATGGTTGAAACAGGAGGATCGCTTGAGCCCGAGAGGTCGAGGCTGCAGTGAGCTGTGTTCGCATCACTGCACTCCAGCCCTGGGTGACAAAGTGAGACCCTATCTCAAAAAAAAAAAAAAAAAAAAAAAGTTCACAAAATCTCAGATAACCATTACTGGTTTTTTCCTGGCACTTCGAGCCCAAGGTCTATCTTCCCTCTTTTTGTTGTAAAGGAAGTTCAGTGGGGCTAGAGAGGCAGTGAAGACACATCAGCACCAAGCTGAGACTTTCTCCCCGGTGTAGACAGAAGGTCTTTCTCCCCGGTGTAGACAGAAAAAGAATTTCAAGAGGAATGACGTCCCTTGGAGAGTCTCTGGGATTGACTCAGCATTAACAATTACATAATGAATGCCCAGGTGCTGTGGATCATGCCTGAAATCCCAGCACTCTGGGAGGCTGAGGCAGTTGGATTGCTTGAGCTCAGGAGTTCAAGACCACCCTGGGCAACATAGCGAGCCCCCAGCTCTACAAAAAGTTTAAAAATTAGTCAGGTACGGTGGTGTGTGCCTGTAGTGCCAGCTACTTGGGAGGCTGAGGTAGGAAGATGGCTTGAACCCAGGAGTTTGTGGCTGCAGTGCCTGAGTGACAGAGCAAGACCCTGTCTCAAAAAAAAAAAAAAAAAAAAAAAAACTGTAAATGAAATCATTGTTTCCTTTCTGATCACTTTCCTGATTACTAACAAGAAGAAAACCTCAGTTTGGTGCTGATGTGTCTTTAACGCCTCCCCTTTTGCTAGCTCCCTTTTTAACAAAAACCAAGCAGACCTCAGGCTGAGAGCCCTCAGTGGACGGTAGTGCCTGGCTGGACTTTCACAGATCGCTCTGCTTTGTTTTTGTTGCACTTTTGTTTAAGGTCACCGTCTTTTCAGGGCAAGTGGAATGTGCTTTTCATTTACTCTAGCAGTATAAAGTGTCCTTTTTAAATACGCTCATTTAAGCTGAAAGAATGAGTTGGTTTCGTGAAAAGTACCGAATCAGTATGAGCATCGGTAGAAGAGAAATTAGGAAAAATGGCAAAGTGAAAAGTGGATGATGGGCTGGAGGGGCTCTTTCGGGGCAGTTGGGCGCTCCCAGGTTCACAGCCAATCAACATAAACAGCAGTCCCTCATTTCACAGTTTGCAAAAGGCTTTTCCAAGCACAGTCTCAGTCAATGCATCCTATGCCTGGTGACCCTGTTTTCCAGGGCCTCACCCACAGCCACGGCCATGTCTTGTAAGCATCCCAGCTGCCAATCACAGACTATTGCGGGCACTTTATAGATAAGGCTGAATCGCGCCCTACACCTGGCTTGAGTGGAAGACACAATTCGGACTCCACATCCCAGAAGAGGAAACTGAGGCTCCAAGAGTCACAGGGCAGTTTTTTTTTTCCTGCAGCAGTTGTGACAAATTCACACAAACTCATTGGCTGACAACAACAGAAATGCATTCCCTGACAGTCTGGAAACAGAAGTCTGAAATCAAAGCATCAGCAGGGCCATCCTCCCTCCAAAGCATCTCAGAGGGATCCTTCCTTGTCTCTTCCAGCTTCCAGTGGCCCCCGGCATTCCTTGGCTGGTGGCTGCATCCTTCCAGTCTCTGACTCCATCCCCACACGGCCTTTTCTTCTGCGGCCTCCTCCCTCGTTCTCCTTCTCCAAGGACACCAGTCACTGGACTCCAGGACCTCCCTAATCCCAGTTGATACCATCTCAAGATCCTTTACTTATTTACATCTGCAAAGATATTTTTTCCAAACAATGACATTCAGTTTCTGGGGGACATCTTCTGGGAAGTGAGTGGGGTCACCATTTAACCCACAACAAGCAGTATCAGCATTGATGCTTAAAACAGAGCCTGGTTTCCTTCACTGGACACACAAGCGCACAGCAGAGCCCACCTCCCCTGTCCGTACCACCATGGGTTGCCCACTCCGCCTCCTCAGACCCACAAACCCAGGGTGCCTGGTGAAACAGCAGGCACCTGGTGTGGCAGGGACCAGGCCTCGCACCGTCTCACGCTCCCATTTAATTAGGACAGAAGACTGAACTCTGCTCAGTGATACCAGCCTCAGCCCACTCACCTGCTTGGGGACCCATCTCTTTGAGGAAATTTATAGCCGTAATTTAGTAGGTGAATTATGGCTGCTGGCACCTGAGCCATGAGAATTGCCCGGGAACATTAAACCCACCTGCTAACACCCCTTGATGCTGGAACCACCCTCACAGCGCCTGTAAAACAGGAAATGGCAGAGAATGGGGACCCTCCTGGGAGCCGCAGGGCCCCCAGGACCGCAGCAGCCTCCTGAGCTGGGGGCAGAGAGCTGGGTTTTTCTCCAAGTGCTGCCTCACTGGGTGACCTGTAGCGGGTCCTCGGCCCTTTCTGAGTGCCAGTGTCCTGGCGATGCCAAGTGTGGTGTGCTGGCCAGCAGCATCTAGGAGATGGTTAGAACTGCAGAAACTCAGCAACCCTCACTGAATCCAGACCTGCACGTTACCAGGTCCCCACTCCAGGGGCGTGTGGCCAGAGTGACGCTTGAGAAGCGCTGGCAGAAGCACAGGATGCAGTATGCCTTGGTCTCTGGGAGGTGCTGTAACAAAACACCACAGAGTGAGTGGCTTATGAGCCACAGGAATTCACTACTCACAGTTCTGGAGGCTGGAAACCCAAGGTCTTCAAGGCACATGGGCAGGTTCAGAGTCAGGTGAAGGCCCACTTCCTGGTTCCTAGACTGACTTCTCGTCTCACCTGGTGGAACAGGCAAGGAAGTCCTCTGAGGCCACTTTTATAAGGGCACGAGTCACATTCACAAGGGATGGACTCTCATTACCTAAGCACCTCCCAAAGGACCCACCTCCTAACACCATCACCTTGGGTGTTAGATTTCAACGTACAAATTCTAGGGTGACACAAACATTCCAACCACAGCAGGGCACAAGCCATGCAAGCCTGGTACACCACGAATCCAGTCCCCAACATGGACCATGCACATGCTCACAGTCCCTGCCACTCCTCAGTGACACCACACACGGTGCACACACCCTCACTTCACACATTCATGGAAACGCATGCTCCAATACACAACACACACTCATATATGCACCTGTGTGCAATCTGTGCCCATTCCCAAATGTGTCAGTGATGGTAGGATTGCAGGCAGCTGAGAAAGACCGCTTGAGGTTCTCATACGCGTTTGTCCATTCAGCATATTTACTAGCCAATGACTGGGAGCCAGGCATGCAACAGCTGTCTGTGTATGAAGTTAAAGAAGGAGTCCCTGGCCCTCAGCTCAAGGTCACGATGTGGTCTGATTGATGCAATAACAGGTGGATATGCACAGTAATGGGAGAGGGAAGGGGAGGAGATCAACCAGCCCTTGGGGAGAAGGTGGACCAGAGAGGCTTCCCAGACAAAAGACCTGGGCTGGATCCCAGCAAATAAGTATGAGTGTTCTTGGCAGGCAAAGTAAGTGTATTCTTCTGTTTCACACTGCTGTAAAGAACTTCCTGAGACTGGGTAACTTATAAAGGAAAGCAGTTTAATCGATTCACAGTTTATCTTGCCTGGGGAGGCCTCAGGAAACTTACGATCATGGCAGAAGGCCAAGGGGAACCAAGGCACCTTCTTCACAAAGCATCAGGAAGGAGAAGTGTTGAGCAAAGGGGATAGAGCGTTATTAAACCATCAGATCTCGTGAGAACTCACTATCACGAGAACAGCATGGCAGAAACTATCCCCATGATTCAATTACCCCCACCTGGTCTCTCCCTTGACAGGTGGGAATTATGGGGATTACAATTCGAGATGAGATTTGGGTAGGGACACAGAGCCTAACCGTATCAGTAAGAAAGGACATTTTCAGGAGAGAGAACAGAAGCAGCAAAGTCTTAGAGGCATAAATAGGTGGCTTAGGGCAGGCGAAGGTACAGAATGTATGCCATGCCCTGATACCAAGGTTCCTAAATTGGACTCAAGTCCTCTTGTCCTCTCCACTCCCCTCCCCCACACCCCAATCAGGCCACCCTCACCTCTTCCTTGCACCAAAACAACAGCATTTTTGCAGGGCTCCTTGCTGGACTTAAGTCTTACTCCTTCCAGACCCACTCACCTCCCTCTACAGCCTCAGGGACTTTCCTACCATGCAAATCTGATATCACCCTCTTGATAAGCCCTGCCTTGGCTCCCTAGTGCCCTAAGACTAAAGACTAAAGTTTCCAGGTCTCTCAGGTTCTATCCAACTCTCATATCAAGTTGCATCTGCAATGCTATTGTAATCTCACCCAGCTCCCTCACACTGCCTTACCTTTACAGGCACCATTTCTTTTGCCTGAACGTCCCTTTCCCAACCCCCTTCTCCACCTGTCAAACTCCTACTTATCCTGCAAAACCCATGCTGCCAAAGGTCTTTTCATCCAAAATGCCTTCCATGAGAGATTCTTGGAAAGGGAGAAATAATTAAGCATTGGGGTCAGGTCTTCAGTGGTTTCTCAGAAATTCAGGCTCTGGGATGAGACAGGGGCAGGAATGTGCAGGGGTTTTAAGGTTCAAACACATCCACAAGGCAACCCCAAAACATTTTGCAGATTTTTTTCTCTTTCTTTCTTTTTTAAATTAGATTTTCATATTTCAGAGATTAAGAAGCTCAAAACATTTTCCGTGATAATCTTTCTTAGTGCCTCAAGACAGCCAAACTGGTTTTATTTTTATTCACTCAGATCTGAGCTTTTTGAGCACTTAGGACAATGAAGCCCTATTTCACAAAGAAGGAAAACACACAGAACCCACCACCTAGAGGCCTGCACTAGACGGAGGACATGGGTAAATAACAACAACAATAATGATAACGATGGCTGTCAGGGCTCCGGGAAGGGGTATTACAGACAAGGTCTCTGACCACAAAAGAGGCTGCACAAATCCACATAAAACAACTTCAAACCAGCGAGGCAGTAGGTCATGTGCTGAACTGGGGTGTGAGGAGATTTCAGAGGCTGTGGAAGGGCCGTGTGGCAATCCAGGAGGGCTTTATGGAGGAGGGAAGTTTCTCCTCCCACAGCCTCAGTGACCTAAACTCCTCCTAACGAAGACAGGCCACTGGGGCCTGGCCTGGGTGTGCTGGTCCCTTGCAGCTATTTCAGGCACCCTGTGCTCCATCGAGGCCAAGGTACACTCCTAAGTGACTTTTCAAATGAGATTGTTCAGAATTCCCAGCCAGTGCAATTAATGGATCCCAAACACTGTTAATTATGTTTTCTGTAGCCAGTGTACACAGAGGCTGATCGATCCGCCCTGAACAGCCAATTACGGAGGCACTGCAGATCAAGCCCTCCTGGAGAGGTAAAGAGGCCACGCCTGGTGCCAACGGGGGGTTTTAGAGACTTTTCACCAAGCAAGGCTCCATGCGAACCCACCTGCCTGCCTTTGGGGTGTGGCACCAGCAGACTCAAGCCAGATGGAGTTGTATACTCACACCCAGAGAGCAGAACACCCTGAGACCTTTTCACTTTGGAGGGAGCAAACAAGCCTGATTTCTGAGTGTGCTACCATGTGTGCATATGAGGTGTCTTTGTGCCAGGTGTGTGTGTGTGTATATGTGCAGAAGAGGTGGCTGCAGGTGCTAGTGAGTGAGTGTGTGGGGGGGGCATGACTGGAAGGATGTATGGTTGAAGAGATGAGTGTGCACGTTTGTGTCTGAAAGCTACGTGTTATTGCAACTGTGGGCATGTTTGGGTCCAATCAATCTGCTATAACAAAATACTGTAGACTGGATGGCTTGCAAACAATAGAAACTTACTTCTCATGGCTCTAGAGGCTGGGGAGTCCAAGACTAAAGCTCTGGTAGATTCCATGTTTGGTGAGGGCTGGCTTCCTGGTTGAGCGTGGCCCCTCCTTCTCAAAGTGTCTCCACAAGGTGGCACGGGTGAAGAAGCTCTCCAGGGCCTTTTTTTTTTTTTTTGCGATGAATGCAGTGGTGTGATCTCAGCTCACTGCAACCTCCACCACCCAGGTTGAAGCAACTCTCATGTCTCAGCCTCCCAGGGAGCTGGGATTACAGGCATGTGCCACCACACTGGCTAATTTTTTGTACTTTTACTAGAAATGGGGTTTCACCCTGTTGGCCAGGTTGGTCTCAAACTCCTGGCCTCAAGTGATCCACCTGCCTCAGCCTCCCAAAGTGCTGTGATTACAGGAATGAGCTACTGCACCCCGGCTAGAGCCTCTTTTTTAATGAATATTTTTTTGAGACAGGGTCTTGCTCTGTCACCCAGGCTGGAGTGTAGTGGTACAATCACAGCTCACTGCAGCCTCCAACTCCTAGGCTTAAGCAATCTTCCCATGGAATCCCATGTAGCTGGGACTATAAGCACGTGCTACCACATTCAGCTAACTTTTTTTTTTTTAAGTAGAGACGCAGTCTCACTATGTTGCCCAGGCTGGTCTCGAGCTCCCAAAGTGCTTGGATTACAGGTATGAGCCACCACACCTGGCCTGGGACCTCTTTTATAACAGCACTACTATGGTTTGAATGTCTCCTCCAAAGTTCACACTGAAACTTAATTGCCATTGTAAGGGTATTGAGAGATCGGGCCTTAAGAGGTGCTTAGGTTATGAGGGCTCTGCCCTCATGAATGGATTAATGCCATTATCACAGGAGTAGGTCAATTATGGTGGGAATGATAAAAGGATGAGTTTTGCCCAACTCTCTCAGTCTCATGCACTCACTTGCTATGTGATGCCTTCTGCCATGTTCTGATGCAGCACAAAGGTCCTCAACAGATGCCAGCACCGTGCTCTTGGACTTCCCAGCTCCAGAACCACGAGAAATAAATTTTTTATTATAAATTACCCAGTCACCAGTATTCTGTGATAACATGAGAAACAGGACTAAGACAAAAACTGATGCTGTACATGACATGAGGGCTCCATACCTATGATTGAATCACTGCCCAATGTCCCCACCTCCTAATACCAATACCTTGGGGGTTAGGTTTCAACATATGAATTTTGGGGCAACACAAACATTTGGTCTCTAGTGGGGTAGATGTAGGTGTTAACCAGGTTAAGTGTAGGAATGTGTGCAAAATTAAAGTGTGCCTGTAAGTGTGTGGAGCAGTGACAAAGAGGGTGTGTCGATCAGAGCCACTCTGAAAAAGTGTGTTCATGAGTGAGGGATGGGTATGAGTTAAGTGCAAGTACACACATGTGTCACCAAGGGTAGGCATACTGAACAAACAGTGTGTGGCTGAAAATGTGTGTGTGACTGGCAGAGGTAGGGACAGCGAGTGTGTTAGTGAAGGGGTTCCCATGGGAACAAACGTGGGTGCATTGGTGGTCTGTAGTATTCACAGGCATAGATAGTCTTTGCCCCTCCATACAGAAGGATTACACTCTGTCTTGACAGTCAACATGGCCACGGGACTTGCTCTGGCCAATAAAATGTGAAAATGCCATGTGTCACTTTCAGGTGGAGTTTCAAGAGCCTCTCCCTGGTTCACTGTCTCCTTTGCTCTTCCATGACCACGAGAAGAGAGAGTCTGCATGTCAGTGTGCTGAGAGGAAAGATAAAGTGAAACAGAGCCCTCACCCAGCCATGATGGATAGAGTGTGAGCAGGAAACAAGCCCCTACTGCTGTGTGGTGCTAAGGTTTGGGGCTGCTTGTTACTATAGCAAAATCCAGCCCAGGCTGACTGATACGGGGACTGGGTGCGAATGAGGGGAAGTGGGAGTGGATGGGGCAGAGAGAGTAAGATAGCATAGGTGTGAGTGAAACCTCTATGGCTGAACAATGCTGTGTTGAGGGATGTTTGTTACTGTAGCATAATCCATCCTGCGCTGACTGATACAGGGACTATGCGTCCTGGTCAGTAAGGGAATGTGGGAAGATGAATTTGTGAGTGAGACTGTGCATGTGACTATGTCCAGTTGCTGTGAGTGAGTGAGGTTGTGAGTAGGGATGTGAGGGAGGTCTGAAGGAGGTATTAAGGGTGTAAGGGGCACCTTCCCCCACCTGGCACCTTCTCTGTATCTGGGGCCCCAGGCAGGAGTTGTACAGTGTATCCTCCCACTGCCCACACCAGATACCAGTGGCACCTACACTCCTTCCTCTTTGCCACTGAAATTTCTCTCAAATCATTCAGCTTCTCCTCCCCATCATGCCACCTACTAACCTAACCTATTCTCCCTACTGCTGGCCCCTATCATGTCCATCTGGAGGGCACATCTGCCCCCTCCAACTGCATCCGCACTTTCAGGCCTTTCTCGGCACAGCAACCAGAAGGCTCTTTCTAAACCCAAGTCTGACTCTGCCTTTCCCTTCTTTAAAACCCTCCATGGCTCCTGTGGCCCCATCACTCTCCTCCCCATAGCCAAGTCTTGACTCACCCTGTCTCTCTCAGGCTCCTGCCACACTGACCTCCATTCAACCTGTCAGAGCTCATGCTTCCTCTCCCCGAAGACGCTTCACACATGCTGTTCCCTCCCAGCCTAGAATGTTTGTCCCTTCTGCTCTTTACCTAGTTCATATCTCAGCTGCCACTTCCTCCAGGAAGCCCTTCCTGGTATACACTCTCATCACTCTATATGTCTCTCTCGAAGCACTGTGTGCTTACTCTGTGAGCTCCCTGTTGGCGAGTGGGGAGTGGGGACTGGGTAGGGCCAGGACCTGCTCTTGTTCACCACTGTGTCCCTAATACTGGCACTGTGCCTGGCACACAGTAGGCACACAATAAATGCTTGCGAATGAGCAAATGAGTGAGTATGCATGTGTGCATGTGTGTATGTGGGTGTGATGTGTATGTGGGTGTGCCCCTGCAGTGACAGCTTCTAGAACCCAGCCTGGCACATGCTCTTTCTTCTGTGCCTCTCCCTCCCCCAACAAGAACCTCAGGAGATGGGGCAGCCTCCCCATCTTTTCTGCACATCTCAGGGGCAAGCAGGGGTGACCTAAGGGGAGAGAGGGGCTACAGGACTCAGGCAAGGAAAGGAAGGTCTGGCTGCAACCAGCAAGGCAGGCTTGGAGGGAATGACACTACCCTAATTAGACCTAGAAGGTCAGGGAAGATTGGAACACAGGTCACTGGGGACTGAGACTGGTCGGGTGGAGAGGGCTGTCCATGTGGAGGGTAGAGCAATGAGAAAGGGAAGCAAGAAACTGACTTCTTTAAATTTAAGCTTCATCAATGCAGGGTTCACATCTGTCGTATTCACCACTGTAATCTCCAAAGTATAGTACCTGGCACATAATTAGTGCTCAATAAATACAGGGGAGAGAAAAGAAGGACAGTTTATTGTTCCCTAGGGCTTTTGGGTTTTTTTTAGAAATGGGGTCTCACTATGTTGCCCAGGCTGGTCTCGAACTCTTGGCTTCAAGCGACCCTCCCACTTCAGCCCTCCAAAGTGCTGGTATTACAGGCAGGAGCCACCGTGCCCGCCCTCCCCAGGATTTTTATAAATCAGTCCTGGAGTCCTGAGCTCCAATCAAGATTCTGTCACGTATCAGCCTTGTGAGTCTGAGCGGTCCATTTGCCTTTTTGTAACTCTGTGTCCTCATTAGTAACATAAAAGTGAGATTCGCAGGCCCCTGTGATAGATAATTGTTTCTGCCTATCCAGCACCCTGATTCTCCCTCATGGATTATCCATCATTCTCCCACCTCCCTTGGACTGTGATGTTAGTTGTTTTTTGATTTTTTTTGTTTGTTTGTGTTTGTTTGTTGAGACGGAGTCTTGTTCTGTTGCCCAGGCTGGAGTACAGTGGCACGATCTCAGCTCACTGCAACCTCTGCCTCCAGAGTTCAAGTGATTCTCCTGCCTCAGCCTCCCAAGTACCTGGGATTACAAGCATGTGCCACCATGCCCAGTTAATTTTTGTATTTTTTTAGAAGAGACGAGATTTCACCATGTTGGCCAGGCTGGTCTAGAACTTGTGACCTGAAGTGATCCTCCTGCCTTGGCCTCCCTCTGTGATGTTTAAGAGAAACTTATCCCAGTCCCCAGCTCTTAGAAGGGCACATGACCTGGGCTTGGCCAATCAAAGAGCTCCATTCCTAGTCCTGTGATTGGCTCAGGAACATGCATGTGACCCAAGTACAATCAGTGAGAATGAGTCCTGGAACTTGTGCTGAAACTATTAATAAAAAGCTTTTTATGTTTTTCTTGTCATGGTTCTGACAAGAGAAAATAGTTCTGGGATTATTCAGGATTCTGTAAAAAGAGCTTGCCTGTGAGAGGAAAATAGGACCAGGTCCTGCCCTGCAGACATTGTTGGAACACCTGGATCCAGCCATGCCTGAAGCCAGTCCTGGGCTCTGTGTGTGTGTGTGTGTGTGTGTGTGTGTGTGTGTGTGTGTGGCTGGCACATAAGTAAAGGCTATACAAATGGTAGCTGTAATTAGCAGAATAGGATATGGCACACAGTAGGTACTTGGTGATGTTAGTGCCTGCCTTCTTTCATTCCCCTGCCCCTGGAAACATTGTAGCCTTACTGCCATCTCTTTTTCTGTCCATTATAGATGCTTCCAAAAGGATTGTGGGACCACGTTCAGGGCATGAGAAAAATGTGTTAATGGTAGAATGTCTGTCAGGGCATTTTCCCATCAAGCTGTTCTTCTTCCCCACTGAAGATGCTTAAGGGATAAGACAGATGCCAAAAGTAATGAGGCTGAGAGAGCTGCCGTGGTCCTTGCCTGGCAAATTCACAGCTGCAAACCATTCAGGCCCTGGGGCAGCCACAGAGAGGGGAGGAGTAGAGAGCCCTCGGGGATCTTCGGGACTGGGCACCTCTGCATTAGGCCAACAGTGGGGCCTGGGGTTTGAGAGCTCTGGGCAAGTTCCCATCAGCAAGATTGTGAGTGCATTTAGTGAATGCCTACTGGATGCAAGGCCTGTGCAGTAGTGAATAAGAAGAAATGAGGAAACTAGATCAGAGAGAGAAGACCTACACTGAGTAGGTGGCTTTTAACTGCTTCTTGGTTGAAAGAGTGGACCTTCAGAGATCCATGGATAGCCTTCAAGCCCCAAATGGCCAGGTCAGTATGGGCAGGGGCGGCACTAACCTGGCTGAACGTGGGGAGGGAGCCGAGAGGGCTTCCTTGGGGTTGCTTGTGGACTGAGTTGAGCCTTAAAAGAATGAGGTCTTAGCAATGAGAAATCCTGTGTGATGGGGTGGAAAGAAATTCCTGAGAGGAGCAAAGGAGCAATATGCCCCCAGACTATACAGGGGAGCCGACGAGCTCCAAGCGCAACACGTACCTTACAGATCATGCTAAGGAGCTCAGGCTTTGGGCTGGAGCACAGGGGAGCTATGGGAGGGCTCTGAGCAAAGGAGTTAGATTTGGGCTTTAGATTTGGAGTTAGATTTGATTTAGATTTGGGTTTAAGAAAAACCTCTCTAGCTACTATCGGATAGCTTCGAAGGAGAAATCCCGGAGGACATTAGCATCAATCAGGTGAGTGATACTGGGAGCTGAGACTGATGGCAGAGATTTCAGAAGCAAAATCGAAAAGCTTGGCAGGTTTTTGAGTCAGATGGAAGGCAGCGTGGAGGAGGCCCAGGGAAAGAAATAGGACGCTCAAGTTCAAGGCCTGGCCTTCTGGGGCTGGGATGCAGTTTCCTCTTCTGAAAAATGGGACTTCATCAAATCTGCCCTGCTAAACTCAGAGAGTTGGCATGAAAAGCAAGTGATAGGATGACTGGGAAAATGTCTTGAATTATATACAGCAGGGTCGGCAAAGGTTATCTGTAAAGAGCCAGATAGTAACTACTTTAGGCTTTGTGAGCCATAAGTTCTCTGTCCCTCCTACACTCAACTCTGCACCACAGACCGTACATAAACAGGTGGGTGGGGCCATATTCCAATCAAACTTTATTAGCCCTGGGGTTGTGGTTTGCCAACCTGATTTAAGGCAATATGCAAATGCCCACACTTTCTTCTTAGCACTCCTGATATCTCTTCTCTCTTGGCCCTGATTTCTTCCTATTTTCTCTGTCTCCAAAGATCACAGCCCAGAGAAAAAGAAAGTACACTTGGCCCTCCATATATGTGGATTCCACATCCATGGACTCAACAAACCGCAGAGTGAAAATATTTGGAAAAAATAAAATGGATGGTTGTGTTTGTACTGAACATGACTTTTTTCCTTGTCATTATTCCCATTCCCTGAACAATACAGTATAACAACTTTTCACATAGCATTTACATTGTATTGGTATTATAACTAGTTTAGAAATGACTTAAAGTATGTGGGAGGATATGTGTAGGTTATATGCAGATAGTATTCCCTTTGTATATAAAGGACTTGAGTGTCTGTGGATTTTCATACCCATGGGGTATCCTGGCACAAATTCCCCCTGGACACTGAGGGATGGCTCTACTTCTCTGTAGGTACTCATTGTATAAATAAGGAAACTAGATCAGAGTGAAAAGACCTACACTTAACTATTTATTGGATGAATGAATGGACCTTCAGAGATCCAATCCATGGATAGCATTCATGCCCTAAATTGCCAATCCTATACTCATGGCAGACATCACAAATCAATCTCAGCATGCTTCTCCATGGAGCATTGATTCGGCTTCTAATTTCTCAAGTCAACGTTCCAAGCAGCCACCTTCAATTGAGAGTGGCACGTAAGAAGAAATGGAAACTAGTTCAACCCTTCTATTTTGTAGATGAGGAAATGAAGGCAAAATAAGGTCTCATGGGGGGTCTGTGTGGACCAGCTGGTGCCCTCTGGCTGCCTGTTTCATCCAGCCTGTCCAGAAGCTCCAGAGAAGCCCTCGTCCAGCTGGGCAGGCAGGGGGTGCCAGAGAGAAGCACAGCTGGGCAGCCGGCATGGGCTCATCCCAGCGCCTCCCTGCCCAGCCACGCTGCGCTAGGCTCTGGCGGGGTCCCTTCTGTCCCCTGCTCGCCTGCTCCCCACAGCTGCTCTTTTGAAAGCCCTGCATGGGAAGCTGTTGATGTGTCTCTCTGTCCCCTTTTCAGACCATTGTCCCCTCGCTGGCGCCAGCCGTGTTCTTCTCTTGGCTGCTTAATTAACAGTATTATTAAAGCCTAGAGGAAAGAGTCACCCAGATCCTCCCTCAAAGCCACTTACGCTTGGGAAGAGGAGCTGCAAGCAGACAGGAAGCAGGGGCTGGTGCCAGGAGATGACCCCTCCCTGCCTCCAGGGCTCTTCACTTGTCAATGCCCAGTGGAACCACTTTTCCCCACCTTCCTGGGGCAGCCATTGAAGGCCCGGGATGGAAGAGGCAGGGAGGAAGTGACTTGCAGCAAGCTTGTCTGGAAGTACCCAGGCCTGGTTGATAAACCCTGCTCTCAGCAATGGGTGCAAGTCTTTGGGGAGAGGAGCTGGGCCCCCAGCCCCAGGATCAGCTCAGAACTCAACAGTCACATCCTCACTACTTCCATGCAGAGATGCAGCAGAAGCAGTAACTGGAAAACATGTCCTGTAGCTGTGTGACCTTGGGACAAACCATCAGTGTCTCTGTGCTCAATTTCTCCTGTGTAAAATGTGCTTCTAATGCACCTGGTCTAGTGCTAAGCACTTCATGTGCATTATCTTACCTATTCCTTGTTCCAATAATCTACTGCTGTATTGCAGATCACCCCAAAACATGGTGCCTTAAAGCAACAACAATCACAATCTGTAATTTATGCAGGGTGTAACGGGATAGCTCATCTCAGCTGCACACAGTATCAGCTGAGACAACTTAACTGTGGGGTAGAGAACCCACCTCCAAAATGCTCGTTCACAGGACTGGCACGTTGGTTCTGGCTGTTAGCTGGGATCTTAGCTGGAGCTATCCACTGGGGGCATGGGGGTGGGGTCTCCATTCCTCTCCATGGGCTTCTTGGGCTTCCTCACAACATGGCAGCCAGGTTCTGGGAAATAGGAACTTAGGAGAACCAGTCACAAGTGCATTGCATTGTCATGACCTGGCCTCAGAAATTATAGCATCACCTCCACGCTACTCTGCTGATTTAGGCAATTCAAATGCCCACCTAAGTTCAAGGAGAGGGGACTTCCATTCAACTTCTTGATGAGGAAATGGCGAGATTCTGCAAGGGCATAAGGAATGAGAGATGTGGTTATGACCATCTTTGAAAAACACAATCTGCCACATTCTTCAAAACAACTGGGAGGTCGGTGTGATTATTATTTCCATTTTACAGATTAGGAAACTGAGAATTTAAGCCATTCAGAGAAGTTAAGTAATTTACCCAAAGCCACACAGTTTTGTGGCTGAGCAGGGTCATGAACATATGCAGTCTGACTTCAAAACATATGGTTTTTCAAACTTGTTTTTAGCTGCAAAACATATCCTCCTAATAAAATATTCTGGGAGAGATTTGTGAAAGGAGGTCAAAACAGACAGAGTGGGGACTTGAACCCTGCCATTGCCTCCAGGATCTTCTCAGGAACTCAAGTTTCCAAAAAAGCTTGAAAATCCCAAGGTAAGCTGCTCTCCAAGTTAACAGGCGACAAGGAAACCTCGCCTCCATCGTCTGGCTGGTCTACCTCGTCTAGACTCTGCTCCTGTCATCTTATTTGATGGGCTTCCTGGATTGCTACCTATATTAGCCCATTCTCACACTGCTATAAAGAACTATCGGAGACTGCATAATCTATGAAGAAAATAGGTTTAATTGACTCACAGTTCCACAGGCTGTACAGGAAGCATGGCTGGAAAGCCTCAGGAAACTTACACTCATGGCAGAAGATGAAGAGGAAGTAAGCACGTCTTTACCATGGAGAGGAGAGTGAGAGAGCAAAGGGGAAAGTGCTACACACTTTTTAACACCAGATCTCACAACTACTCCCTCACTATCACGAGAACAGCAAGGGGAAAATCTGCCCCCATGTTCCAATCACCGCCCACCAGGTCCCTCCCCTAACACTGGGGATTATAATTCAACATGAGATTTGGGTGAGGACTCAGAGGCAAACCGTATCACTGTCCCCCCTCTGAGTTTATCCCAGCAACCCAGGTGGCTTCTCCATACCTGCCACCCTCATCCCAACTCCCAGGTCTTGTTGGAAGTGATGTTTAAAACAAACAGCACTGGCCAGGTGTGGTGGCTCACGTCTGTAATCCCAGTACTTTGGGAGGACAAGGCAGGGAGATTACAAGGTCAGGAGATCAAGACCATCCTGGCCAATGTGGTAAAACCCCATCTCTACTAAAATACAAAAAATTAGCCAGGCATGGTGGTGCGCATCTGTAGTCCCAGCTACTTGGAAGGCTGAGGGAGTGGAATCACTTGAACCCGGGAGGCAGAGGTTGCAGTTAGCTGAGATCACGCCACTGTACTCCAGTCTGGCGACAGAGCAAGACTTCATCTCAAAAAAGCAAACAAACAACAACAACAACAAAAACAGCACTCTGCCAGGTAAAGGAAGTTGGAGGGAGGGTGGTCTAAACAGAGGGACCACCACATGCCACACCATGGAGTACGGGGCAGCCAGGGCAGGGAGTGACATGAGCAGGGAGCGGCATGAGATGAGGCTGGCAGGAAGGCAGGATTAGAGAGCACAGAGTGGAGAACTTTGTTTTGAAGGCAATGGGAGTAGAACCATGGAAGGGTTTTCAGCAGCGGAGAGCATGATTGGATTTGGTCTTTTGAAGGGGCACTCTGGCCAAGGTGTGGACAATAGATTGTGGGAAGGAGGCTGCACTGCCAGGGTTCCACCATCCTAAGGCTGGTGGCAGGGGGTGGACAGCACCATCAACTCTTGGTGCTCCATGGAGGTGGAGAGAGGACACCCGGGACTCAGGTTGGGAGACGGAATGAATGGTCAGTTCTGGCTGGACTTACTGTCTCTGTTCCTAGGAAACTCCCAACTAGACAGCTCCCAGCGACAGGGCAGCAGAGAGGAAGAGTGGAGTGACTCATCGGAGCCCCACCCAGGCTGCACGCCTGGCTGCTCCAACATCTGCCCCACACTTCTACCGAGCTCTGCCTGCCTGAACGTCACTTCCCAGGACGCCTGACGTATTTTTGCATGGTGACTTTGACATGAACACTACAAAAAGAGGGGTTTAAAAATAACCACCTTGTCACGAAGAACAGGGAGGAGAGACACCCCCTCCCCACGCAAAGGAATGAGGTGGAGAGTCACCCAAGACTTCTTGGAGTTGTGCCCATCAATGCCACTCTCTCCTCCATACCTTGCACCTGATCAGGACAACTTTATGGAGATTTACTGATGCCCCATGCTCAGGAGTCTTTCTGCTGCTTTAAACAAATCGTCTCTGTGCATCCGTGTTGTCTGCCTGCTTCATTCTCTCTCTTCCCAGGACTCAGCAAAGCAGAGAAAAACAGCTCACAGGGCTACCTGGTGACCCAGGAGACCCTGCAAGGGCATTGCTTCTAGCCTGGCTCTGTACACATGTGCACCTGGCTTCACATTTTCTCCCCCTCCCTTCCTTGCTGGGTGATGATGAGCAAGTGATTTCACCTCTCTGGGCCTCAACTCCCACATCTGTAAAATGAAGCCCAAAACACAGGAAGAATGGAGAGGCATGGGGGGCATGGGGCTGGTATCTGAAAAGCTGGAGCTGGAATCTCCCACATCCACTAGACAGGTCCAGCGAGTACCTACTTTCCATCCAGACAGTCGGCAGAGCACACCGCCCTTGGGGACAGCCTGAGTGCCTTCAAGCAGTTTGATTAATGTTCCATTTAGTGCAATAAACAATACAATTACTCAACTCCTGCAAACTCTACTCTGAGTGGGGTGGGCAGGTGGGGCGCACAGGCTAGGATGCGGCTCTGGATTCATCCTCGCTATTAATTACAGGTACTTAAGCACAGCCGTAGAAAACCAATGTCACACCTTCTCCCTGGCTGAAAGGGTGGATGCAGGGAGCGGACAAGAAGGGGTCTCAGGGTCCTCCATTGTGACATCCAGCAAAGGAGACACAGAGGTGGCTTAGGGAAGACATTTTCTCCCCCGCTTTCTCTCCCACTATCCTTATCTGTTCTCTTTGTCACAATAAATCTGCATGACAAAATAATGACGTGTCCTCAGTGGTGCCCGTGTTAAGCATTTATTTGTTGCTTGCACATCTAGGATGCTTGGCCAGGTGGCTCTGCAAGTCATGGCTGCATTTGCTCTCATGTCCGGGGTTCGGCGGGCTGTTGGCTGGTCTAGGTTGGCCTCAGCTGGAACGACTTGGGTAACTCGGTTCTGTCCCCCACATGCCTCTTACCCTCCCGCACGCTAGCCCAGGCATGTCCTTCTCTTGGCAAGGGCAGGAGGCAAGAGCAAACGAGCCCAGTCACAACAGGATTTCTGAGTCCTGTTGCTTACATCCCGTTGGCCAAAGCAAGTCACATGGCTGAGCCCAAAGTCAGAAGAGGAGGACACTACAGGGTCACATGGCAAAGGGTGTGAACACAGGGAGGGGTGGGAAATGGGACCGTTATCGTAATCAGCCTACCGCTGCTTAACCTCTTCCGGGTCCAAAAGCACAGAGCTAAGAAAGGGAGAATAGGCACCAGAGAAAAGCCTTTTTATATGGGGATAGAATGTGTTGTGTGTGGTTTTTGTTTTATTTGCTTTTTGAGACAGGGTCAGTTCTACCACCCAGGCTGCCACCCAGTACTATGGTATAATCACAGCTCACTACAGCCTCAACCTCCCAGGCTCAAGCCATCTCAGCGTCCCAAGTAGCTGGGACCACAGATGTGCACCACCATACTCAGCTAATCTTTTTTTCTATAGTTTTAGTAGAGGCAGGGGTCTCCCTATGTTTCCCAGGTAGGTCTCGAACTCCTAGCCTCAAGCCATCCTCCTACGTCAGCCTCCTGAGTAGCTGGAGCCACAGCTGCACGCCACCATGCTTGGCTAAGTTAAAAAAAATTTTTTTTTAGTCCCGGCATGGTGACTCACGCCTGTAATCCCAGCCCTTTGGGAGGCTGAGGCAGGTGGATCATGAGGTCGGGAGTTCATGACCAGCCTGGTCAAGATGATGAAACCTCGTCTCTACTAAAAAAAAATACAAAAATTAGCCAGGCATGGTGGTGGGCGCCTGTAATCCCAGCTACTCAGGAGGCTAAGGCAGAGAATTGCTTGAACCCAGGAGATGGAGGTTGCGGTCAGCCGAGATTGTGCCACTGCACTCCAGACTGGGCGACAGAGCGAGACTCCATCTCAAAAAAAAAAAAAAAAAAAATTTTTTTTTAGTAGAGGCGGGTCTCATTATGTTGCCCAGGCTAGTCTTGAACTCCTGGCTTGAAGTTATCCTCATGCCTTGGCCTCCCCAAATACTGAGATTACAGGTGTTAGCCACCATGCCCAGCCTAGAATATTAACTGACAGGCGTATATTAGAACTGTGCAAAGGACATGAAATCCAGCATCTAAAGGGCAGAACTGAAGGTTGGTTTTGTTTGTTCTGCAGCAGCATGAGGAGCACACATTTTTTTCATCAAGTCTGAAAAGCAAAAATCTAGGAATGTTTGGTTTGCTTTTATTCAACCAATGCTGAGATTTCAATCATGGAATCTCCGGCAATCTAAAACAAATGGTCCATTAGGAAGTTGTCGCCTGGGGAGTCCTACTGAGCCTCTGGCTTGCCTTGGCGAGGATCTCATGCAGAACGCTGCCATGGGCCCCACCCATGGAGGAACCTGCACCTCTCCTGAAATGTGAGTCATTCTGAGAGCTGGCATTGGTGACCCCCATTTCAGGGAGGTTAATTACAAGATCTTGGACTCAGAGCTAGAACTCCAACTACCCCCACCCCCACAATAAGAAAGCCAACACTGACAAAGAGAATCTCCTTGAATTCTCCCCACTTTGGGAAGTAGGTACTATTTTTGTCCGCATTTTATTGGTGATGAAACTGAGGCTGAGAAAGGAAGATTAGCAGCTGGTAATAAAGTGGGAGGCAGGATGCAAGCTCAGGAGGTCCGATACCAGAGCCTTTGCTGCTGTTTCCCTAGCCTCCCTGCAGTGGAAATGCACAGGAGATGCCAGGCCTAAGCTGGCTGTTGTAAGCATCCAGCCCAGTCCACAGTGGGTCACAGGAGACCCACAGAGGAGCCCACCTGCAGATCTAGTGTCCATGGACTGAGGGCCCAATCAACCTGCTTATCTGCTTAGAGCTCATCAACACAGACTCATACTGTCTCGGTTTCTATTTTCCTAAATGCCTTTTCCCAGCTTGATACATTGAAAATATATTCTCCAGCTTTCCAACCCAAGGCCCTACCTCTTCTCACTTCCCCTTGGCTTGACTCCATGCCCCCAAATTTCTTAGAAACAACCCCAATTGGGCTGGGTGCTGTGGCTCACACCTGTAATCCCAGCACTTTGGGAGGCCGAGGCAAGTGGATCATGAGGTCAAGAGATCGAGACCATCCTGGCTAACATGGTGAAACCCCGTCTCTACTAAAAATACAAAAATCAGCCAGATGTGGTGGCGGGCACCTGTAGTCCCAGCTACTCAGGAGGCTGAGGCAGGAGAATTGCTTGAACCCAGAAGGCAGAGTTTGCAGTGAGCTGAGATCGTGCCACTGCACTCCAGCCTGGAGACAGAGTGAGACTCCATCTAAAAAAAAAAAAAAAAAGAAATAACCCCAATTGGATTCACTCACAAGAATGTCTCTGTATCAGTTAGGTTTTGCGTGCAACAAACTATGTCAAAACTTGCTGGCTTAAAACAAGAAACATTCTTAGCTCACAATTCTACTGATCTGCAGTTGGGCTGAGCTCAGTGTGGCTGTTCTTCTGGTCATGACTGGGCTCACTCATGTATCTGCAGTCAGCTACCAGGTGGGTCAAGGCTGGCCTCAACTAGGACAGCTTGGCTCTCATCCTCCATCATGTTATCCCAGGCTTATTTTCATGGCAGATGAAGGTATTTTGAGAAAGCATAGAAACTGAAAATTTCCTTTAGGCCCTCCTTGGTAGTAGCACAGTGCCATTTCTGCCACACTCTACTGGCTAACACAAGTCCAGTGCTATGGACTAAATTGCTTCCCTCCAACATTCATATATTGATGCCCTAACCCCCGGTGTGACTATATCTGGAGGCAGGGTCTTTAAGAGGTGATTAAGGGTAAATGGAGTCATAAGAGTGGGGCCCGAATCCAATCAGACTGTGGCCTTATAAGAAAATTAACAGGGAGATCTCTCCCTCTCTCCACCATGTGAGGACACAGTAAGAAGGTGGCTGTCTGCAAGCCAGGAAGAGAGCCCTCACCAGCATCCAACCATGTTTGGCACCCTGATCTCAGACTTCCAGGCTCCAAAACTATGAGAAAATAAATTTCTGTTGTTTAAGCCACCCAGTCTATGGCACTTTGTTATGGCAGCCTGGGCTAAGTAAGACATCCAGAGTCAAGATATGGGGAATAGATTCCATCTTTTGATGGAAGGAGTTGCAAAGCCACATCATAAAGGGGCATGATAAGGGAAGGAGTGGGTAAAGATAAACTGAGGACTTTTCCAGTCAGTTTAACACCACAGAGCTCACAGTGTAGAATTTCTGTGCACCAACTTTGAAATAACGCAGGCATTGTGGCTCTGCCATTTTCTAACCACTTCGTATTTGGTAAGTCACCTAACCTCCCTAAGCCTCTATGTATTCATCTGCCAAAGGGGAATAAAAATAGTGCCTACCTCATAAGGCCATCATGAGAACTAAAAGAGACAACATGTTTGAAGTAATTGCCACCCTGTAGGTGCTCAATAAATCTTTGCTCTTCATCATCAATACCACCTGCACTGACCAGTAACATGGGGGTTGAAAACTGGACCTGAGTTTAAATTCTAGCTCTGTCATTTGTCAGCTGTGTGACTTGGAGTAAGCCCCTTGACCCTCTGTACCTCTATTCCCGTATGCGCAAAATGGAGAAAATAATAAACACTACCTCCAGGGACACTGTAGGATTCAGTATAATAATTTCTACGAGAAGCTCAGCTCAGTAGCTGGCACAGCATTGAGTTCTTGGGAAATTGACATGATTATGATTACTGACATCTGTAAATAGAAATAGGGATACCCATCTCAAGAGTGACCCCGAGGAACAACAAGGGTAATGAACCACACAGATGCCTTGGAAGTCAGGAAAGGCTTGCATTTATCAGTATGGTTTTAGTTGTATGAGACAGAAACACAAATTCAGTTAGTTTAAGCAAAACAGGCATTGTTCTTAGCTCTTGTTACCAAACATTCTGTGAGAAGGACAGGTGTGAGACAGGCTTCCAGGATGCCAACCTCATCTAGACCTTGCCTTTGACTTCATCTGCCTCTTTTTACTGGTCACTTTCTTTTTTCCTTATCTTCACAGAGTGGGGAATACAGCTACAGACAGCTCAGGACTCACCTTCATGGAGGAAAAGGGACTGCCTTCATCCAGCCCAAGAGCAAAAATCCCAGAGAAGAGCTCTGATTGGCCCAGTAAGAGTCACATGACCATCTTTAGCCCAGTCACAGCAGTCAGAGAGTAGGATAATATGATTGGCAGCCCCCATCAGAAGCACATATTGAGAAGAGGAAGAACAGATGCCTGGAAGGAAAGGACGGTTGTGGGATTGGTGGGGGTATATTCTGTGTAGATGCAACCAAAAGGCCTGCTTTTGATGCAGGACAGGTGAGCCCCAAAATTGGGGCTTAGCCTGGGAGGGTTCTTGGCTTTGCCTAGGAAAGAATTCAAGCACAAGCCAGTGGTGTTAAACAGCAACAGAGGTACTGCTTCTTGTAAATCAGGGCTACCCCATAGGCAGTGTGCCCAGAGTAGCAGCTCAGAGACAGTCCTGCAGTCATATTTATACCCACTTCTCATTACATGCAAAATAAGGAGCAGTTTATGCAGAAATTTCTAGGAAAAGGATGGTAACTTCTGAGGTTGTCATGGAAAGGGGCATAACTTCTAGGTGTTGCCATGGCAATGGCAAACTGACATGGCACACTGGTGGGTGAGTCTTGTGGAAAGCTGCTTCCATCCTGGCCCTGTTTTAGCTAGTCTTCAATTTCATCCAGTGTCTGAGCCCCACCTCTGGAGTTGAGTTCTGCCTCCTACTTCACTTTGGCTCTGCTCAATTCCCTCTAAATCTGCTTTCCCCATTTGAAGTAGAAACCCTTAAGGCTCAGCAAGGTCAAGAGACTCAGGTCACAAAGTAGGAAAATGTAAAAATAACTCTTAAACTTCATTCTTGACACTATGTGATGCTGTGCCATCTGGAAGGGTCCCTTTTGCCTGCGCAGCCCTGCTCTGTACGTCACCCAGCCTGGCCCAATTTCCCTGCATCTTGGTCTCTGTCCATGTGTCCTTGGCACACATACGGAATGAGTTATGGCATTCAGTTGCTCCCTCCTGGACCAGTTGCCACAGTCAGGTACTGCAGGCCCATTCAGCTGAGTCTTGGAGTTGTCAAACATCTCAGAAGCAGCCACCTACATATTTCAGGTCCAGCCAATGCAGCCTGCCTTTGTCCAGCACCATTTGCTACATATTTCAAGAGAAATTGGATCCATATGACCAAAATCCTCCACACTCATCTCACTCAGGCAGGGTTTGGCATGAAAGGGCTGTGGGCTATGGAAAGGTTTCCCTCCCTCCTGCTTGGGACCAGAGCACAGCTACTGATGCCAAGGGGATGACAAGCCCCCAGCTGAAAGTGCAACCAGAGCCTTCAAAGGCTTAGCCCACAGGGTCAGAGCAGGACAAAGGCCTAGGAAGAGAGAAACCTGACATCTCAGCACCCTGGGCACAGGAGAAGGATAGGGCACAGCCCTTCCCAGCTGCTGGCTGAAAACAGAATGCATGGAGTCCAGAGCTCAGTGCTCAGAAGTCAGGCCAATCTGGCACCCCATCCCTACTCTGCCACTCTGTAGCCAGATGGCCACAGGCAAGCCTCAGTTTCCTCATGTGAAAAATAGGAATTAAAGTGGTGTCAATCGCATGGGAAAGTGGCCTCATAATGACACTGAGATGAAGAATACGAAAGTAAACATCAGTTGGTACTATTATTATATTGTTACCACCATCATCATCGCCTTCATCAACATCACCAACATCATCATTAAAATCATCACCATCATCACCATCACCATCATTATCATCTCATCATCATCACCACCATCACTATCACCATCGTCATCACCACCATCACTATCGT
>NC_045452.1:9124720-9128206 GCF_002776525.5 Piliocolobus tephrosceles
TCACAACCACCATCAACATAATCACCACCATCACTATCATCACAATCGTCATCACCATCAATGCCATCATTATCATTATCATCACCATCACCACCACCACCATTATCATCACCACCATCACTATCACCATCGTCATCACCACCATCACTATCATCATCATCAGTATCACTACCATTATCACCATCACAACCACCATCAATATCACCACCATCACTATCATCACAATCATCATCACCATCATCAACACCATCATTATCATTATCATCATCACCATCACCACCATTGTCATCATCACCATCACCATTATCATCATCATCATTATCGCCACCAATATTATCACCATCACAACCACCATCAACATAATCACCATAATCACCACCATCACTATCATCACAATCATCATCACCACCATCACCATCACCATCATTATCATTATCATTATCATTATGATCACATCACCACCACCATCATCATTATCATTATCATCACCATCACCACCACCATTATCACCACCATCATCATCACTATTATCTTCACCATATCTTTACCATCATCATCATCACTATTACCATTATACAAAACTTAGTGATTAGGCCAGCTCTGATGACTTCATCCCCAAAGCCACTGTCCTCCTGCAGGTCACCATCATCTTTAGCCTGGAGCACTGATTAAATCCTGTAACTGCCTAGCTGCCTCTAGTGTCACTCCCCCCAAAACCTTGCTTCTGCTCAAAGCCATTCCATCATCACATGGCATCAGGGGCCTTTCCCCTTGTGCCCCTTTCTGCCTTATCACTCACACCTACAATCACATCAAGTGGCTCCCCTTTCTACAAAATATGCCACGCTTCCCTATATTTCCTGTACGATATACCTGCTGTTCCTGCCACACAGAATATTCTTCCAAGTTTCCTCTCAAGCTCCCAGTGACCTTCCAGGATTCAGTTCAAATGGCTCCTCAATGAAACTCCACTCTATCCTAGCTGGACGGCATTGCCCGTAGAAGGCTCTGGACTTCTTTGTCAAAAAGGGAGACAAGCGTGAGTTGGAGACAGGTGTAAAAGGAGTATTAGCACCAACAGGAGTCTTTCCCTGATGCCATGAGAGGAATTGGGAGGAAATAGCTGTCTCAATGGGGAATTCAAAATTATTTATCTCATGTCCCACTAAGGCGAATGCACCCAGCCCTTTGGTGAGGACACACTGGCATGCATGATGTACCAGGGAGGACTTCACACAGAAGTCTACCTCCCCCACAATCCTCTCTGCACAGAGCCAGCCCCACATTTGTAGGAGACATACCTGTTTTATGACTGAAGTTATATAACTCATCCTTCTCTGAAGCAGACATTCTTAGTTCAAACCCTGACCCCACCCCTTCCCGTCTATTTGAAGGACTTAGTTTTCCTTGTCTTTACAATGGTTGGTTGTGCTGAAGGACCTCTGGGAATCCTTCCTGTCCTAAGCAGAGAGACAATAGCCTGTGAATCTGGCAGACCTGTATTCCATCTGACAGATCTGGCCACCTTAATGTGAGAATGGGAGTTACCCTGCAAGTTTGCCGGAAGTTCCAGCCCTCTGCTTGCTGTGAGCAGGCTCTGAGCCTTGGTGTCCCTAGCAGGGCAGATAATGGGCTCTCCTCTTGCACAGGACTCTTGTGAAATCTGAATGGCTCTTTCTGAACATGAAGCCAGGCACAGGGGACGCCCCTGCAGCCCTAGTTGTGCATGACTCACGACTCTTATCCGCTCCACAGCAAGAGCCCAGCCCTGGTGGCCTCTGGCTGGGAGGGGGTTGGAGAGCGAGTTCAGGGAAGCCAGACGCCAGGAAGGGCCACACCCAGTGCCTACTGCTCTCCCCCAACCCCCCACACTCTTTTAAATCTGCAGCCTGCGTGACAGTGCATTTGGCTGGATCCTTAAAAAAAAAATAATTTCAGAGAAAATGCAAATGACACAAGAAAACGAGGTGCAGATGGTGCCTGACGCCCAGAAGAGCACGGCCCTGGCCCCTCCCAGGTCCTGCAGCAGCACCCCTCTTGCCCACCCCCACCAAGCTGACTTATGGCCACCTTAGGGTGGCCTAAGGGAGCCAGACAAATGGGAAAGGCCCAGCCTCTTTCTTGAAGGGAAGAAAGGAGGCAGGGGGCGGAGCTGTCTATCACCTACTGGCTGACCCAGCTTCACGCCATCTCAGCTGCACACCTCCTAGGTGTCAGGCCCTGCCCTGGCGACACCACTAGGATTTGATCTGACCCCTCTGCCCCAGGAAGGAGGCAGATACCTTAAAACTTCAGTGCCTTAGGGAACTATGCTAAGGGAGGCTTACCTGCTTCATTGATTCACCACCTACCAGTCTTTCCTTTCTCTTTCTGCTCCAGTCACACTGGCCAACTTGCTGTTTCTTCACACACATCAAACTCTCCCTACCTCTGGGCCTTTGCTCTAGCCTTCCTCTGCCTGGAAGTTCTCAAATCCTTCCTTTTCCAAAGACCTTCTCTGATCACCCAGTACACAGTAATTCCACTTCATCACTCTTTATTAGAGCACACAGTTCATGTCCTTCATAACTGTTTTTACAGCTAATAACAATGTATTGGTTTTTGTTTCCTTGTTAATTGGTGGCAACAAGTCAGTGTATTATTCAGTGTTTCCCCAGGGCCTACCACAATGCCTAGAATATGAAGGTGCTCAATTATTTGTAGGAGGGAGAAATGAAATTTTCAAGCTTGGGTGCTTGAAAAAACAAAGAGGTATTTGAGCAGGGTTCTGAAGGATGGTTAGGAGGTCATGGGCAGGGGAGAAGGTAATGGAGGCAGATGAATAAAATAAAGGAAATGGAGGCAGATGAATGAAAGAGCAGGGAAACTTGACCATGCAGGCCTAAACATGAGGTTCAGGGCCCACAGGTGAGCTTCAAATGGTGTTGGCTGAAGCCTAGCTCCCCCATTCACAATGATCCTGGGGTTGTAACTTCAGGTTTCTGAGCTCTGTTTCCTCATCTCTAAAACAATAGGGTTGGGTGAGGATTTGTAGAAAAGATACATGGGCTTGGCACAGTACTGGACACATAGTCAGCTGGATAAACAAGGCAGCTGCTATTTTCTTGCAGGGATTCAGCTGAGGGACTTCTGGTCCCCAGGCTAGGAGAGAGAGAAGGCAGGGAGAGAGGGTAGGAGAAAGAAGGAGACAGAGAGAGGAAGGGAGGGAGGGAGAGAAAGAGAGAGAGGGAAAGAAAGAAAGAAGGAAGAAAGGAAAGAAGAAAGAAAGAGAGAGAGAGAAAGACACAAAGAAGAAAGAAAGAGAAATAAAGAAAGAAGAAAGAAAGAGAGGAAGGAAGGAAGGAAGGAAGAAAGAGAGGAAGGAAGGAGAAAGAGAGAGAAAAAAGAAGAAGAAAGAAAGAAAGAGAAGGAAAGAAGGAAGGAAGGAAGAAAGAAAAAGAAAGAAAGAAAGAAAGAAAGAAAGAAAGAAAGAAAGAAAGAAAGAAA
>NC_045452.1:9128216-9133816 GCF_002776525.5 Piliocolobus tephrosceles
AAAGAAAGAAAGAAAGAAAGAAAGAAAGAAAGAAAGAAAGAAAGAAAAGAAAAGAAAAGAAAAGAAAAGAAAAGAAAAGAAAAGAAAAGAAAGAAAAGAAACCTGAGACATCTAGGCCATCAGCAGGGCTGTCAGGAATTCCTTCAGCTTCATGCAGAGAGCCAAGTTCCAAGTTGAAATCTTGGCTGGGGGCCTGGGCCAAAGAAATGTGGGCCTAGAATTTAGAGTCACATGACCCTTGAGCAATGCTTTGAGAGACTCTGGCTTAAACCTCCGTCTTTGCCTTCACCTAATCCTCAAGGTTCCCGGCTTCAGTAGTTTCTGCTGAAACTCTCTCAGCTGCCCTTTGCCCACCAGGCTGCACCCTTTTCCAGGAATGCCCTTTCTCCAGCTGTTGAAACTCCCAGGAAATTTTCAGCCATCTCCAGTGGCACTTCAGTCAGGCACTAGCACTAATGCCCAACCCTCTGGCCACTTACAGGACAATGATAGTCCTGACCTTTGTCTCAGGGTCTGAAAGTTTCCAATCAGTGCACTTAGGCTAGGAATAGAGAATCCCACCCACCACACTAGAAGTTCCTCAAGAAGTGGGATCAGGTTCACCTTGCCCAGCACGCAGGAGGTGGTGGTCAGCTAATGTTTGTTGAATGAATAAATAAGCAAATGCTTGAACTGTAGGAGGCAGAGGAATGAGCTTAACCCCACTTCTGCCCTCACCAACACCCCATCCCCATGACACAAATCTTATTTCCAATCCAATCAGGAGGAAACTGAGGTTCGGGGAGGTCCTAGTTTGGCCATCTCTGATCTCATCTGAGTCTCTGTCCCTCTCTGAGCCTCAGTTTCCCCATCTGTATGGGAAGTAGCACCCCTGAAGCAGGGCCAGCTTCACGAGTGTGTGATGGGGGCAGTCATAAGCAGGCTGTGTCTAAGACTAGGTGGGAGTGGTGACGTCCCCAGGAGGCCCCACTCTCCATACACTTTTCTTTACCTTGAGGGCAGAAAGAGGCAATGATGTTCTAAGACACACAGAGGACCAACGTTTAATTCAAGGACTCATGTTTACTTCTGCAGGAAAAGAACGGAGGAAAGAGGAAGACAGAGAACCCATAGTTCCTTTTTCTTTCAGCCTTTCCTCACTCTTCAGTAAGCCAAAAGTAGAGAGTATTCAAACAGTATGCATGTGGCAAGAAGTGAAATAAAAACAGTTGATTTGACAGGCGCAGTGGCTCACACCCATAATCCCAGCACTTTGGGAGGTCAAGGCAGGAGGATCACTTGAGGCTAGGAGTTTGAGACTGGTCTGGGCAACACAGCAAGACCCCCATCTCAACAAAAATTTAAAAATTTAGCCCAGGTATGGCAGTGTGCGCCTGTAGTCCTAGCTACGCAGGAGGCTGAGGCAGGAGGATCTCTTGAGCCCAGGAGTTCAAGGCAGCAGTGAGTTAGGATAGCACTACTATACTCCAGCTGGAGTGACAGAACAAGGCAATGTCTCAAAATAACAATAACAATAATAATAATAACTGTTGAGTTAGTTTTGAGCAGCATTTCTGTCATTCTGGTAATAATGAAATACCTGTATGTGTGCAAGCTATAAATATGAATTGTGTCATTTCAGTGATTCTGCTTAGAAGTTAAATGCTCTAATATTTGCACTTAAAACAGGCATTGTATAATATAAATATGAGTGGTAAAATTCATGCTAATAACTTATAAAAGTTTAATTTTTCTTTACTTAGAATGATATTAAATAGCAAATAAAAAATGCCATGACAAGGCAAGAGAGAGAGACTACAGAAGAAAGGAAAAAGTCTTTATATTTTAGTACCTTTCTTAATGCCATTTTTTTCTGCCTTTTGAACGAGGAGCCTGGAATTTTTTATTTGTTTTTCTTAGAGACAAGGTCTCACTTTGTTGCCCAGGTTGGAGTGATGTGGCACAATCGTAGCTCACTGCAGCCTCCACTCCTGGCCTCAAGCCATCCTCTTGTCTCAACCTCCCAAGTAGCTGGGACTACAGGTGCATGCCGCCACGTCCAGCTAATTTTTCTATTCTACTCTTTGTAGGGACAGAGTCTTGCTGTGTTGCCCAGGCTGGTCCTGAACTCCCACCCTCAAGTGATCCTCCTGCCTCGGCCTCTGAAAGTGACCCGTGACACCTGTAATGCAAAAGCCTGTGTTTTTATTTTGCACCAGGCCCTGCAAATGATGTGGCCAACCTGCCTTGAAATGGCAAGAAGCCTAGCCCAACCAAATCTGAGCTCACAGCTCACAGCCCTTGATCCCCCACCCCCATGTGACACTGGCCTGGCCACCTCTCCACCTGCCCGGCACAGGAGGTCAGCAGGCTCCAGGACGGGACAGTTGGGCAGCCAGGGTAATCTCTCAACCTGGGAAATGTTGCCTGCCCAGAAGAACGAATTCCAGAGCCTACATCCAGTGGGGCAAGTCAGAGCGTCTGGACAAGAGCCTGGGCCTCTGGGGTCTTTTAAGTGGCCCCGTGTCCCCAGCTCCAAGTGATACAGCTGCTTTCTGAAGGGGGAAATCCCTGCTCCAAGCTCCAGGGAGAAAAGCCACTTCATTTTGGAGCCTGAGCAGCTCTAGGTCCCTTCCACACCCATCAGCAAATTTAGTCCTTCCAGAAGGCCTTCAGTGGGAGCCACAGAGCCCATCGTACAGCTGACGAAACTGAGGCCTCCAAAGCCACCTGGCTTGCCTAAGGCCACACAGTGAGCAGGAAGTCTGGTGGAATTCCAACCCGGGATCATCCGATACTCCGGAGTCACACACAGCATTCTTCCAGCACAGGGAGAGCCAGGCTCAGGGAATCACAGATGACTCGGGCTGTGGGCACCTGTGGCAGGTCCCTTCACACCCTGGCCTTTTCCCTTATCTTCAAGTCGGCCACGTCAGGAGCCCTTCACCATCCCATCCCCATGCTCACCTTTAACTCAATACGGGGAAGAGATTCTAAGAAAACACAAGTGTTCTGGATGGACAGCACTGGTTCAGATTCTGGCTACTGACCCTGGGCAGATGCTCTCCCTCCACACTGGCTTCCTCATGTGTGAGCAACGCTTGATGCCTCCACAAACCCTCAGGTCCATGTAGACGCAGGTGTAGACATTGCCCCACACACCCCATCGTGAGCCCCATGGGACAGGGGCTTTGCTCCGTCTCCCAGTGAATCAATCCCCCAAGCCTGAAACAGAATCTGGCACATAGATGCTCAATACATATTTGCTGAATGAATGAATGATGGCAGTAAAGCTTCACACTCTATTATGTGCAATCCTAAAATCTAAAACGGCTCTCAAAACAGAGAGATCTTCTCAAACTCACGTGCCTGAAGGTCTTTATTTATCCCAACCTAATGTGAATATTCCAATGAGTTCCAATATTTGATTTCAGCCTCCCGGGGATGTCACAGAGCACATGCTCTACAGCCCTGGCTTGTTCACCTTTCTGGGTTCTCCAAAATTCTGAATTTTAAGATACAGCTGGCCCCAGGGGGTTCCAGTACACCATGATGGTCTCTGTATCTATGTCAACAGTATTCAAGCCCACATCATGACTGGAACAGTTAGAGGTAATAACCAGCCACTGAAAACAGTGCACGTTATCTCACTGTCCCCCAGTCATCTCCATCTCACAGATGGGTAAATCGAGGCTCCCAGAGTCAAGACGCTAGGGTTCATCCCAGGTTTGCATGGTAGAAGCAGGATTTGAACCCAGTCCCTGTGGGCTCCTGCCTATCAGCTCCTGTCTGTTGCTCGCCCACCTCTTTCCTCCCCACCTCTACCTGGCCTTGGTGCCTCAATGAGCCCTTTGTTCTCCAAAGGGCCGGGAGCTCCTGCAGGTCCCTTCCTGGGACAAAGCCACAGAGGGGTGGGGGCTGCTTGGGGTGCCCGAAGGGGGCTCCAGAAGCATGGCTGGAAAGAATGAGCCCCTACAGGTGAGATTTCCGTGGGGTCAGACTCCTCCAACGTTTCAGGAGGAGATGAAATGGTGGGGGCAACAGCTGCAGCCACAGCACACACTGAAACTGATTTGAGCAGTCTCCAAGGCTCACCAGCCCCCACCCCACCAGCCTGACCTGGAGAGGCCAGAGAAGCAGGAGTTCCCACCTCCCCATAGGAGGGAGGCTGCCAGGAGCTCCTTTCTGGGCCCAGGATCTCAGCCTTGTGCCACCCAGGAGCAGAGAGCCAGGAAAACTAGGTGTCTCTTTCTGTCTCAGCCTCTCCTCCCTGCCTCCCTAGTAAACAGCAGCCAGAATGACAGGAAAAGAGTTGACCTGGACCTGCAGGAATAGGGGGCTTGGGGTGGGGGTGGGACAGTGCATTTATCCAGTGTTTACTGCGTGTGAGGCACAGAACAGGGCAGAGAGAGTAAAAAAGACCTGGCTGCTTGGACCCTGAAAGACCCAAGTTAGGTCGTGTTCTGCCCTTAACTGGCTGTGTGGCCTCAGGCAAGTGACTGTGCCTCACTGAGCCTCGTTTGTGTCCCCCGGTGGAGACTTTGGAGCTAGCCTGACCTGGCCCTGTGAGGTGCGTGCTCTGGCTGCAGTCCGGTTGAATCCTCGTAACCCCAAGAGGGGAGCGGCCGCTGTCTGCCTGGGTGACCTCTGTCAACGGTCTTCACCTCTGTGTCTCGGTTTCCTCGTCTGGAAAGCAGAGTTCATAATACTCTCTGGCTCCTAGGGCTGTGAATATAACTCATCAGTGAATGTACAATGCTCGGATCAGGTCTCTGCACGTAGCAGGCATCATACATGCGTTTCCCATTATTGTTCATTACTAGTACCCCCATTTTGCAAAGAGGAAAACTGAGGCACGGAATGGTTAATCCTACCACCAACAGCTGCTGACAAGTACCAAATGTTCCCTCAGAGCAGGCCTTGTGCAAGGGCTTTTTACTGCGTTTAAGTTAATTTCTACATTATATGCAGAAATCGGCCCCATTTTGCAGGTGAGGAAACTGAGGCTTGGAGAATGGCCACCCAGCTCGTGAGTAGCATATAGAGCTGATGAACTGTCTGCTACCCAGACCCTACCTTGGTATAACAAGGTTAATGCCCACTGCCAGACCCAGGCTCTAGTCCCCCCGAGAACTCCCTCCCTGTAAAAAAACAAGGTGACCACAGGGCCTTGCTGGGTGGAGGCAGGGTTATTCCTGTTTGCTCAAATCCGTACCAAGGTGCCAACAGGAGAAGCCCCCTTGCCAGTCCACAAGCTTGGAGCTCAGAGTTTCCCAAATGTATATCTGGCCAGCCATTCACCTCCTGGACAAACTTGGCCAAAAGACTGCACATCGCCAAGCTTCAGTTTCCCATCTGCAAACGAGGAAGGATTCTGAGGCCTTTGCTTGCGTGGCTGCCTGAGCGCTGACTGTGCAGTGAGCGGCTCACCAGCACTTGGCACACGGTAGGTAATCAACAACCCCTGGCTGCACAGATTCCGATACCAACCAAGGGGATCAGGAGTGTCCTCCCACCCCTAGCGGCAGTTACCATTTTCTTTTTTTTTTTTTTTTTTTTTTTTTTTTTTACTACCCGCCCCCGGGCCCCGGCGGCGTCCCCGCACCCCCCCCACCCCCCCC
>NC_045452.1:9133916-9194672 GCF_002776525.5 Piliocolobus tephrosceles
GCCCGCCACCTCGCCTGGCTAGCTTTTTGTATTTTTTTTTTTAGTAGAGACGGGGTTTCACCGTGTTAGCCAGGATGGTCTCGAACTCCTGACCTCGTGATCCGCCTGTCTCGGCCTCCCAAAGTGCTGGGATTACAGGCTTGAGCCACCGCGCCCAGCCGACAGTTACCATTTTCAACGTCCCCTTTTCATCTTTATCTCAGGTAAGTCTTGCCTTGAGAGGTACCCGGGACAGATGCCAGTTTAAGCTCATCTGTGAGATGAGAAAACCGAAGCCTAGGATACCCCACAGCGCGGGCTTCCTTGCATCATCTGTCCAAAGCCCACCACGTACCCTGCCCTGCCGGGCCAGGGCCTTCGGGTGGCTGCAGAACAACAAGCAGAGGTTTGGATGGGGAGGTGGATGGACCTGGGTTTGAGTCAGTTTTGTGTGTGACCCCAAGGCAAATCACTCCCTATCTCCAAGCCTCTGTTTCCTTCCCCGGAAAATGGGGTTGTTGCATGAGAAGTCCCTGGACATGTGCTCCATGAGTGGCAGCTGGTGTCAGGGGCAGCACTTACAATCCCTTCCCCATCCAAGCAAGCCAGGAAGGGTAGTGGAAACCCCGGACGCTTTATAATGTGGAGCTCCCGGCTCAAGTGAGAGAAGCAGCACGGCCATTCCCTTGTGGATCTGAAGGTCTCCTTTCCTGCATCCCTGACCCCAGCACTGTCCCCTCAGGCCCATCCACTTCTGCACACACAGATCCCTGTGTCACCTTCCTTGGCAAAATAAAGTGAGATGAGTGGCTGACACCTAATGAGCTTTGTTGAGTGAAGACAGAGAACCTGGGAAATAGATGAGGCCCAGGTAATGAGGTAGCAGGTGAGGTCAGGACCAAGACAGACAACTTCAAGGGGACAGTCTGGGGTCCCAGGAGACAGTGATGAGGCAGTGATGGAGCTGGCAGGGCACTTCAGCTTGGGTTTTCTTTTTTTCTTTTTTTTCTTTTTTTTTTTTTTTGAGACGGAGTCTTGCTCTGTCACCAGGCTGGAGTGCAATGGTGCGATCTAGGCTCACCGCAACCTCTGCCTCCTGGGTTCAAGCGATTCTCCTACCTCAGCCCCCTGAGTAGCTGGGATTACAGACATGCACCACGACACCAAGCTAATTTTTTGTATTTTTAGAAGAGTCATGGTTTTTCCATGGTGGTCAGGCTGGTCTCTTTTAGGTTTTTTTTTTTTTTTTTTTTTTTTGAGCCCGAGTCTCTCTCTGTCGCCCAGGCTGGAGTGCAGTGGCTGGATCTCAGCTCACTGCAAGCTCCACCTCCCGGGTTCACGATATTCTCCTGCCTCAGCCTCCCGAGTAGCTGGGAGTACAGGCACCCGCCACCATGCCTGGCTAATGTTTTGTATCTTTTAGTAGAGACGGGTTTTCACGGTGTTAGCCAGGATGGTCTCGATCTCCTGACCTCGTGATCCGCCCGTCTTGGCCTCCCAAAGTGCTGGGATTCTTTTAGGTTTTTTGTTTTTTGTTTTTGAGTCTTGCTCTGTCGGCCAAGCTGGAGTGCAGTGGCACAACCATGGCTCACTGAAACCTCCATCTCCTGGGCTCAAGCAACTCTCCTGCCTCATCCTCATGAGTAGCTTGGGTTACAGGCATATGCCACCAAGCCTGGCTAATTTTTGTATTTTTAGTAGAGATGGGGTTTCACCATGTTGGCCAGGCTGGTCTTGAACTCCTGACCTCAGGTAATCTGCCCGCCTCAGCCTCCCAAAGTGCTGGGATTGCAGGCATGAGTCACCGCACCCGGCACAGCTTGGGTTTTCAAATGCACCACAGTAAGACGTTCAAGGGATGGAGACTGGATTCTGGAGGCCCCTTCCTATCCTGCCCCTTTGCAAACTCTGAGCCTAGTGGAATCGTTATCATCAAGGCCAGGTTGGTGGTCCTCCAATTTGCCAGAGATGCTCCCATCACAGGGGCTTTGTCCTGCTGTTCTGATATCTGCTTGGCTCACTCCCCAACTTCCTCAGTCTCTTCCCCTGGCCGTCTTCAGGGAAGTATCTCTGAGAAATCCCCCATCACCCCCTTTTGCCTTCCCCGCTGTATTCATCTTTATAGCAGAATTCACGCAGGACCTGTTGTGCAGTTTTGTGAGCACAACCGTGAGCGGCCCCAGGAGTACGCGTAAGCCAGAGTCAGCCTAAACCATCAGCTCTGGTCCCCAGCCCCAAGCCTCAGGTCTCCACTCGTTAACCTCAACAACAACCAAAGGTGGGGAGGGCAGAGGGCATGGAGGAAGCAAGGGGAAACCACCAGTGGTGCCTTTCATTCCACCCATATCTAGTGAGGACCTACTGGGTGCCAGGACTTGTGCCACCTGCTGTGGACCATGACGTGAACAAAACAAGGTTCGTGCCACGTGGAGCTGCTCTCCTCTCCAGCTGCCCTGGAGCCGGGCCACAGGATAGGAGACAGTGCAAGGGAGGAGGCAAAGAGGTGGGATGTTTCATTCTGGCCCTTGCTTTGTCGCTGACCTTGAGCAAGACACGTGATTCTCTGAACCTCTATTTCTTCACGTGTAAAATAAAGAAATTGAGCGACGTTTCTCGGAAGTCTGGAGCAGGGTGGCATATGAGGTGCCCAAACGCAGTCTTAAGCAATTCCCAGCCTCCCAGTGATGAAGTCACTCCTTTTCCAAGTCTTTCCAAGACTTCCTCTTGCTATATGGGGAAGGTCTCAGTTCAGTGCTGCTAGGTCTTCAACACTCTCGCGAACACGTTGATCATATAGAGAGAGTAGGTCTCAGGCCAGAGACCTTCAGCAGGCAATGGTGACGTTGCCGAGTTTTCAAAGTGGTCATTTTAGGATTGTAGTAGGACACATTGGTGTCTTTTTTCTAAATTCCCTCTCTGATCCATTCTCCAGAGGGAACATACTAAAATTCCAATGTAACCCCAGCTTAAAATCTGTCCTCGCGGCAAAAGGATGGGACAAATAGATGAATAGAACAGAGAGTCCAAAAACAGACCCCCACATACATGGTCAGATGATTTTCAACAAGGACACCAAAGCAATCCAACTGGGGAATGAAAAATCTCTTCAATGCATGGTGCCGGGACAACTAGATATCATGGAAATATTTTCAAAATCACCTTTGCCTCACACCATATGAAAACGTAAGTCAAAATGTGTCATAGAGTTAAACACAAGAGCTAAACTTAAAAGCATAAAGCTACCAACATGGAGAAACCCCATCTCTACTAAAAATACAAAAATTAGCCTGGCATAGTGGCACATGCCTGTAATACATCCAATGGCATTAGGAGATCACGTGGTTTGACTTCTTCATTTCACAGATGGGGAAACTGAAGCCCTGAGACGTGATGTCCTTCAGCCTCATACCAACAAGCAGCAGAGCCAACTTTCAGATTGGGGATTTATTGAGCACCTAGTAAGTGCTAGGCATTAGGCTAAGAAAGACTTTACAAACATTACCTCTTTGGATCTTTCAAGGGGTAAGTGCCACTACCCCTTATAGCTCATCTTAAAACTGAGGGAGCTGAGGTTCAGAGAGGTGCAGTAACTTGCCCAGGGATGCCCAGTAGTTATCCAAAGCCAACTCTATTTTTTTTAATTTGTTATAGAGATGAGGTCTTGCTCTATAGACCAGAGTGAAGTGCAGTGACACAATCATAGTTCACTGCATCCTCCAATACCTGGTCTTAAGTGATCCTTCTGTCTCAGCCTCCCAAGTAGCTGAAACCACAGGTTCATACCACCATACTTGGCTGATTTTTTTTTTTTTTTTTTTTTTGTATATATTTTGGAGACATTATCTCACTATGTTGCCCAGGCTGGTCTTGAATTCCTGGCCCCAAGCAATCCTTCTGCCTCAGCTTCCCCAGTAGCTGGGATTACAGATGTGAGCCTGGCAGTCCACTCTCATATCCACTCTGCTCTCCTTCCCCATTCAAAGGCTGAGTAATCCTCAAGGCACAATTTAATAGAGCCTCTAGACTAGCACTGTCCAATAGAAATAAAATAAAAGCCACATGCATAATACTCTAATTTGAATTTTTGAGTAGTCACATGTGTAGGTGTACACACCCTAAGTTGACCCCCCATGAGTCATGTCCTAGTATAATCCTCTCACCTTAAGTGTGGGTGGAATCAATGATTTATTTCTCACTGACAGAATATGGCAAAGGTGATGGGATGTCACTCCTCTGATTAGGTTGCCTTATATGTCAAAAGGTGATGGGATGTCACTCCCATGATAACATTATGTTATATAAGACTCTGTCTCAGCAGGCTAGAGTGAGAGACTCTCCTGCTTGCCTTGAAGAAGCAAGCAGCCGTGCTGTGAACAGCCGATGGCCCATATAATAGGGAACTTTCGCCGGGCGCGGTGGCTCAAGCCTGTAATCCCAGCACTTTGGGAGGCTGAGATGGGCGGATCACGAGGTCAGGAGATCAAGACCATCCTGGCTAACATGGTGAAACCCCGTCTCTAATAAAAAATACAAAAAACTAGCCGGGCGAGGTGGCGGGCGCCTGTAGTCCCAGCTACTTGGGAGGCTGAGGCAGGAGAATGGCGGGAACCCAGGAGGTGGAGCTTGCAGTGAGCTGAGATCCGGCCACTGCACTCCAGCCTGGGCGACAGAGCGAGACTCCATCTCAAAAAAAAAAAAAAAAAAAAAAAATAGGGAACTTTCAGGATGTCTGGGAGCTGAAAGCAGCCCCAGTCATCCGCCAGTAAGAAACCAAGGCCCCCAGTTATACAGCCCCCAAGTAATTCTGCCAACAATTTGGATGAGCCTGGGAATGGACTATTCCCCAGTTAAGTCTCCAGATGAGAACACAGCCCACCAACATCCTGATTGCCATCTTGTGAGTACCATAGCAGGGAACCCGAACATGTCAGACCTGGATTCCCAATGCACAGAAACTAGGAGATAATAAATGGATGTTGCTCCAAGCCACTATGTTTGTAGGAATTTGTGATGTAGTAATAGAAAACTATGCTGAGCGCAGTGGCTCACACCTGTAATTTCAGCACTTTGGGAGGCCAAGGTGGGCAGATCACTTGAGGTCAGGGGTTCAAGACCAGCCTGGCCAACATGGTGAAACCCTGTCTCTACTAAAAATACAAAAATTAACTGGGCTTGATGGCACACACCTGTGGTTCCAGCTACTCAGGAAGCTGAGGCAGGAGAATCACTTGAACCCGAGAAACAGAGGTCACAGTAAGCCGAGATCATACCACTGCACTCCAGCCTGGGCAACAGAGCTAGACTCTGTCTCAAAAACAAAAACAAAACAAAACAAAACAAAAAAACACCTAATACAGCACATTTTTAAAGTAAGAAAAAGAAGTGAGATTATTTTATCAACATTTTAAAAGTATATCCAAAGTATTATTTCAACATGTAATCAATACACAAAATTTTAACTTTAATTAATGAGATATTTTAAATTATTTTGTGTTTTTCATACTAAATCTTTGAAAGCTGGCATGTATTTTATACTTACAAAACATCTCAGTTTGGGTCAACCACATTTCAAGCACTCAGGAGCCACATGTGGCTAGTGGTGACCATGTTGGGCAGCACATGTAGCCATTTAATGGGCTGTTACCATACACCTGCATCGCCTCCGCTTCAGTGCCCAGCATATGGTAAGTGCTCAAAGGAATCCATGATTCCTGAAGTTACAAAGGGTTGATAGTCACTGAGCACTTACGGTGAGCAAGACCTGTGCAAAACCCTCACTTGAGCCTCACTATCTCCCTATGAAGTGGTCATTACTGTGAACATTCTCTCCGCTTTACAGATGAGTAAACTGAGGTGCAAAGAGTCAAGGCTCTGCAGTCCAGACTCTGGGCTGTGATCTGCTCATCCATCCACCCCAGGAATCTGAGGCCCACCCAGCATCCCACCACATCCAAAAGCCCCCTCTTCTCTTCACACACAACCCAGGTGACCCCAACCCAGAGTGACTTTAAGAAGCCCCTACACAAACGCCCATGAAAATGTCTCCTAGGCCTCAAGAGGGGGTGATATCATTACTTCCCTGCCCCTTCTTTTCTGCTTCCCCTCCTAAGGCCTGACCCATCTCTAACTAGGGTCCTCTCTTTTTCTAAATCCCTTAAAAACAATTTGATCTCAGAATGAAGCTTCTGATAACTTGCAGTTGAGGGCATAGGGCCGCAGATGTCCAAATTCAATGGGGCCTTGGGCCATCAGATCCCTGTCACCTCAGGGACCATCATGGTGCAACCCTACTGTAGAGAAAGAAAAATGGAAGCCCAAAGCAGCGTCTCTCCAAGATACACTTTGAATTTCCTGTGGTATTTAGTCCAGAATCTTTCTTCAGATAATGTGACCCCTTCCGAGGCTGCAAAAATGGAATTCGCTCAACATCCATCTGCCACAGATGGATAGTGTACCTTCCTCATACTCTGCACTATGCATGGGTCCTGTCCAGGTAGGGCCACCACCCTCCTAATCCAAACTGGGCCAGGGTCCTCGGCTGCCTTCTACCCCTCGTTCCCCTAGACTGTCAACTCAGAATGAAGAAGGCACTCTTTCTGAGGTGTGAGATGGGTGTTTCTCTGTTAGTATGGAAAGACCCCACCAGCAAGGTGGGCCAGCCTACTGCTAGACCCCTATCCTGGTCCTCCCCAGGGCCAATATGTATCCCAATGTCATGTGCAACCCCCACAATGTGCCAGTCCGTGCCATAGTCCTTTGGTTCTTAGGGCCTCTGAGAGTTCATTCATTCACTCATGTGTTCATTTCACACCAACCTGAAGTCTCCCAGATGCCCATACCCAATACTCATCATTCTTTCACATTCCTTTCTCCTTCCTTGGGTTCTGATCATGATCATATACCACTGTCACTCTGAGCAGGAGATCTTTAAAGGTTAAAAAGATTTTTTAAGCTTCTTCCAAATTTAGGTGACTATAGGGGCTTCATCTGTAAAACTTTATATTCTGATAAATATGCCATTACCTATACAAAGAAAACTTGAAAAGTTGAAAGAAAAAAAATACAATAAAACTTCTGCAAAATTAGCCTCAATTTATGTGCTGGGATGAACAGGACGAACTCCTATTCATCCTTCAAACCCCTCTCTGGACATGCCCTGCTGGAGAAAGCCTTTTCCAAGCCTCCCACATGGGGTTCATGAATCTCTGAGTGGCATCCATACCTTGTACCACCAGGGGTTACTGGGCATGTTCCTTTCACTTTTAACTGTCAACGTACTTGTCCATCCACTCCTATTCCCTCTTTCTAGACTGTATTTTAAGAGCAGGATGATTCATGATCTCCATGACAACTGGAGTCAGAGACACTTTTTGACGGCACGTCCTTGTACACTTCATCTCCCCGAGCCTATTGCCTCATCTGGGACATGGGATGAATCTGCCTTGGCATGAGGTTGCCATGAGAATTCAATGAGAAAATATTAGTCTGTAAAGTGCCTAGTACTGAGTGTGGCTCTCGATCCATGGCAGTTTTATTACCTAGATCCTCCGCTTCTGCCACATAATAGGAGCTGAATACATCTGTTGAGTTGGAATGAAACGGTTTGAATTGCCTGCACCTATACGGTGTCCTTTGGTTACCAGTGAGGGTTGAACCCAGGTCTCTGAGTCAGTCCCAGAGAAGCAAATTTCCTCCACGGTCATTCTATCCTGTAGACGGGTCACAGGAAGTGGAAGCACCATGTCTAACTCTGAAGGTTCTGGAAGATGTGTCCTACCAATTGCCAATGGAAAGGTGTCCCCAGGTGTCAGAAGGGGGCTGGCACTGCCTGTTCCCGCTCTGTGCCTAGCACTGTGCTCAGGAGTCTTCCCATAGACAGCTCTGTGGGGTCATAACACTCTTTCTGTCCACTCTACAGCCAAGAAAACTGAGGCTCAGAGAGAGTTCACTGCCTACCACCTGGAGACCCAGTGCCTGCAGAGGTTTTTCCACTCAAGATTCCAGCCCCGGTGACAAAGCAACTATGGCGGGTAATCTTCCTAAATGTGTTCTTTGCTCCTGAGATAGGGAATTTCCTGGATGTAATTAAACATTTTACCAGCTTAATGCCAGTCTGGGGAGCTTCTGTTAACACGCTGCGTTAGTGTGATGTTTTCTGGGGTAGAGTCATTGGAGACACGTGTAAGCTATTTGCCTCCACACTGAATGGCCGCACTGCAGCTCTCAATCTGCCGCCATCATTTCTGACTCATCTTCCTGCTCCAACCTGGCATCGGGCCCACCTACATTAGCCCTCTGATCTGCTGCGGGCTGTGAAAGAACGTAACTGCACCTGTTATAATTATGTGTAAAATAAGAGTTCAGACGTTCTGATTCAGTAGTCTAGCACAAGGCCAGAAATCTGGAGTTAACAAGAGCCCTTAAGTGTTTCTGCGACCAGGGTTCTGTGGACCATGCTCTGAGAAACACTGAGAGGTAAAGGTGCAAAAGGGAAGAACAGGGAGGGTCTGTAGTGGCCTCAGGTCTGAGGCTGCAGATGCTGGAGTGAAGCCACTGCCCAAAGCGTGGCCCATAGACAAACCAATCCTTTTACAGGGCTGGTGCTCACAGTGAGCTTCCAGCTAGATGTTACTTGCTCCACTCTAGAAGCAAAAAACTGGGGTCTGTAGTTAAGCCACTTGTCCAAGGTTCGTGGCTGTAAGCGGAGGAAGCAGCATGTGCCCCAGGACAGCACTACTCCAGACCGCCATCAGCTGTCCTGTGGTCAGATCATGGTGCTGATGCTGATGCTTTATGCTTATGAAGCACTTGCTACGTGTTGTGTCCAATACATTGTCTCCAATAACAACCCCACGAGCTAGACCCCTTTCAAAGATGAGGAAAAGGTGGAGCTGAGAAACTGCATGACTTGCAGGAGGTTCCCAGGCTTACTAGGATCTGAAACTCAACACTAGAACTCAGAAGCGTAAGCATCACCCTACACAGCCACTTGGGAGGCACTTCCCTTGCCCCCTCCCTCCTACATGAGTCAGATACAGGGTTCTTGGCCCCCAAAGTATCTTTCCCCCAAGGAGACGTTGGACAATGTTTAGAGAGTTTTTTTTTTTTTTTTGGTTGCCACAAGGGTAGGAGGTGCTACTGGCATGTAGTTGGTGGAGGTCAGGAATGCCGTTCAACCTCCTAAAATGCCTAGTTGCCCCCTTTACACACCAGCAAAGAATTAACAGGCCCAAAATGTCAATAGTGCCAAGGCTGAGAAATACTGAAATGACCCAACTTAGAACAACATCAGTACAGACACACACACACACACACACACACTACAGCATCCAAACCTACACCCCTACATCCTATCGAATCTGAAGAGATTGATGTAAAAAGGGGATAGAGTTGGGGGAAAACAAAGCAAGCAAGCCCCACCCACAAATATACCACAGTCACCATTAACGTCATATTTATTGTTATTTAACTGCTCAGGAAAACATATACAGGTATATACAATATGCAGGAATACAGAAGACTGCACTTTACATATTTTTTTAAAAAAGAAAGAAAAAAATAACACTCAATTTCATGAGCTATTGTCACAGTCTTCCAACCAAGCATTTCAGAAATGAATTTCTTTTAAGAGTCAAAAAAGATTACAGGATTGCCTAACACACAGCAGAGTTAAGTTTTCATATTTTACATGTGCAATAACATTTTCGTTTTCTTTTCTAAAGAGTTTGCTATGCAGTACTGATTACCAGTGTTCGGAGTCTAGTGTGTTGGGTGTGTTTTTCATTTACTTTTATTCTTTCCATTAAACCAAATTTAATGAAATAACATCCTTTTGCTTAAGGCTATTTTTAAAGCTGTTTCATTCTGGGGGTCGTGGGGAGCGAGAAAGTTTGTAAAACTTCAGGGGTTTCCGAGGTTGCCAGGACCATGAGCTAATTGGCAAAGTGTTGATGACTCAACGCTGGGACAGTCAAAGACAGAAGTTAAGACACTTTGCTCCCCGGCCTTAAGCAATTAAGGAGAAATCATTCCTGTTTCAAAAGTAAAATGATGAAGCTCTCAAACAGCTTTACACTGCAGAATCAGAGGGGTCATGGAGTTTTGCCCAGAATACGGTCAACTCTCCCACAGCCCACGGTGAGGGAAAATTCTCTTCCCTTTCCATTCCTTTTGTAGCAGAACGCAGGAACTGCCTCGGCTCATACCTTTCTCGCTGATCAATTCATGCCACCTGCTTTGTCTGCCCTCTGAAGCCAGGGTTTGCCCCAGGTCAACACTACCCAGGCGAGAACTGCAGACTCAGACCCCAGCCAAAAGGGCCGGCAGAAGGAAAGAGGGGAGAAGGGAGGGGAAGGAGTGAGGTTTTTCTGAAAGCTCCTCTCCCTTTGCTGAAAAGTTCTTTGAAATAAACAATGTGGGTGTTGTATGGTGAGCCCAGAGCCTTCAGGTCACTTGCTAAAAAAAGCCCGGATCTGCAAACTCTGAGGACCTGGAGGGGGTGGAGGAGCTCAAAGTGGAGCGTTTTAGTAAGACAAGCTCGATAACAATAACTGAAATTAAATATAACCATCACCGATTTGGGTGAAGTGGTATCAGTCACTTCTTGTCTAACCCACCCGGGAATCTATGTGCCCCCCACCACAAGCCATAAACGGCTTTTGCAGGCATCAACAGCACCCAAAGGTGCCTGTCCATGCCAACCACCACTCATCTCTGCTCAAAGCAGTTATTCCTTTGTGAGATGCTTGGGACATGGCTCTAGTTTTGCAACACGGTGAGATTCCATCAAAAGTTGGGGAGGGGGCAGAGGAATTCCAGGGTTCAAAACTAAAAGGCGTAGGAATCAGTCATTTTGTTATATTCTCTTTCTTTGTCCTCTAGCCCTCGGGAGTCTGCAGATCCCTGCAAAGAAATACATCCAGGCTCAGAGAAGGCTGAGCAGGCTGAGCAAGAAGCTGCCTCATCCCTCCCAGGGCTGGGGTTGCCCAGGTTGGACTGGGGATGGAATGGGAGAGATGAGGAGATACACACAGTCCCCTCCTTCTTCCCTGGGATGCCCGGCCAGGAACAGCTTTCAGAAAAGGGAAAGGGCTGAGAACTCAGCCTCCTCCAACTCCAGCGCCCGAGGCACAGCTGGCCTGACTGCAGCAAGGGCAGCAGCCTGGCTCCAAAGACTGCAGGCTGGGAGCACACCATCCCCCATGCAGACCAAAGGCTGCTTAGCACAGCGTGAAAATACAGGGCCTGGGCATTTGCAAGGAGGCCCAGAAAAGGAGAGAAAACACTACTGTCGAACATTCCAACTCCTTCCCACAGAGCAGAGCTGGACACGTCCTCACGTCCATCACAGAGAGGGGCGGCTTCCAGCAGGAGAAGAGAGAACCCAAGTGGAAGGGAACTGAAGGCTGAGCACTGTGTTTGCAGGAACGAAAATATATTTTCTTAGGGAATAGACAAAACAAAATCCCAGGCGGAATACCTAAGGGGGGCATTCATTGTTTGGCTCCTGCCTAACTGATGACACTTGGGTGTCAATATATAATATTGTGAAGACAATCTGACTTTCACCCGGCAATATTCCAGAACTACTATTCTCCAGGATTTCCATTTTAATAAGCAGTGAACAAAGCAAAAAGAAAATAAAAGGGGAGGGGGTAAGAAAAGGAAAAAGAATAAAAAAGAAAGCAACTCTTGTCTTATTATGAAATAACAATACTTGGACATACAGCAGCATGAAAATAAAACAAAGAAAGAGGTCATCTAAAAAATGTATGCCAAGATTACCGAAACATGGGGAGTATCTAGAGGAAAAAGGCTTAAGCAAAAGTTTGCTAACTGCAGAAGGGTTAACACTGGTAACATACTGTGGCAGACAAGTTTCTTTTTTAAAAAAACTTTTGAGGTTCCCCCCCATTTTAAATTAACCCTTTCCGGTCCATATGCCACTAAGCAGGTACCAACCTAGAGAGAAAAAAAAAATCATACACTCAGCAATAGTGGCCCTTTCAAATTAACAGAGGGGTGGGGTCAGGTTGAGGGGGAAGGAGACAGAGAAGGGGAGGGGAAGGGCCTGGTAGAGGAGGGGGTCTTTCTTGTCATTCAAGTTAGGGCGGCCACAAATGTCCCGAATCTGTTGGAGATGTCAGAATGCAGGGACCGCCAGGTGGGCACGGAGGCCCGAGCCTTGGCGTCACCCACGTCGTCTGTGCAGTGGACAGACAGGCACTGCAAGTGGCTGCCAGGCTGGGTTGCTGAGGCCTTGTTTGCCGGGAGGTCGTGGGCTGTGGAGAGAGAAGGAAGAGAGGACATTAGTGGCACGCTCATCTCTGAGGGACATCATAATGGGGGCCAAAGTGGCAGAGGCATACAAGAGAGGCACCGTCCACGCCCTCTTTCCATGGCTAAAGCTGGTCCCGGAGGATCTAGAGATGTTGTTTCGAATCCTCTTGCTGTTACCTCTGATTCATCTCAGCCAAGGGAAGACCCACCCTCTTGGGCCTCAGTTTCCCCACTGGGAAACCGGAAAGTGAGGCAGGATAAACTCAAGAGTTTGCCCATCTCTGATGCACCAGAGTTCCCAAAAGATTAACTGGACATGATCTAAGTCAGGAATGCTTCCTGGAGGAGGGGCATCTAAACTGGGCATCAAAGGATGTGTAGGAGTTCGCCACATGCCGTGAAAGGGTGGAGGGGAGGACTGTGTGGGTCCAGAACACAGCCTGTTTGCGTGTCATCCTCTGGAGAGACATTTGCTCAGGGTCTACCATGAGCTGGGAACTTTCTTAAAATGTGCCAGACTGCATACCAACTCCAAGAGTAAGGATGATCACCTCTACTTTATATCTAAGAAAACTGAGACTCAGAGAGGGAAAATGACTTGCCCCAGGTCACATAGGAGAAAGTGTGGAGTCACAGCACCCTTCTCAGAGGAGCAGGAAGGATGGAGAAGGTGCCTGTGGACACCCAGCTTGGCACAGCTGAGTCACAAAGACTAGAAGCCCACAGCTCCCCAAGCCCCAAGTGCTCCCCAATCCTCAAGCACTCCCCAAGCCCCAAGCACTCCCCAAGCCCCAAGCACTCCCCAGGACTTTCCAATTGCTCCCTTTTCAGCCCCTTCCCACCTCTGAAGGTTCTGCCCCTCACTGGTGTGCAGGGGCTGAGGCTCCATGGAAGTGACTTTGAAAGTGGGGACATGGGAGAGGAGGAGCTCTTCAGGACACCTGCCTATGTCTTTCATTCCCTCCTATGCTCTGGCCATGGCTTTCTCATACTCCATTTTACAGATGAGAAGTCTGAGCCCCAGAAAGGCACAGAAACTTTCCTGGGGTCACACAGCTCCAACCTAACAGCTGAGAGAATCCAGTTCTAGCTCCACAAAGGGACCCGAGGCCAGTCCCCTCCTCTGAAAATGGGGGTGTCTGCCCGGCTCATGCACCTCCTTTTATGATGGCTAGTCAACTAGGCTGTTGATATGTACAAGGTGTTTGTATAAACTGTAAAGTGCTGTCTTCACAAGGACAGAGGGTGAAGTGTTCAGAGGAGGAAAGACAGAGAATCTGAGCTCCCCAGTCAGACCAGCACAAAAGCACCATTCTCAGCTGCTACATGAAAGGACTCTGGGTGCCTGGGGTGGGGGAGTCTATTCCTCTCCCATACCCTTAATGAAAATCCCCTGATCCCCCTTCTCACTGAGTCACACAATGCCAGAAAGCACCACAGATCACAGGGATGTCTGTGTTAGACGCGCTTGAGGAGAAAGTAGTCTGACAACCATTCACATCTTAGTATAAATTAGACCAGCGCAGGCAATTTGCAGGACTTCTCATTTACGGTTACCATGTGACCACTGGCTCTGTCCTGAGACCTGCCATATGTCAATGAAGAGTCTCATTATTCCTATTTCCTAGAGTCTGACTTTAGAGTATGCCCACGGTCACACAGCCTGGAAGGGACAGAAAGCTGGTTTTGAATATGGGCTGATGTTGAATTTCTGCCTCAGTAGAAGTGAAAAAAAGTTGAGATTGGGGGTGGGGGGCTCTGCTCCAGCTGCGGGAGCACACCCAGATACTGCACTCCATGACCGGCCTGCCCTCAATCCTCTGTGCAAGCCCAGCCAAGGGCCCTGTGCCAGGCAGGAGTCACCCGCCTGCCCTGCCCTCTGGGATTAAGCAGGAGGCCTCCCCCAGGAGCTGAGCCACTGCATGCAGAGAAAACCCTCCCAGAGAGATGGGCCCAGGCAGTTGAGGACAGGCCATGACTAACTGGGCTTGGGGCCCCCACCCTGGAGCCCCACAGACACCTTGCTTTGGGATCTGCATGCTGGGAGGAGCCGGAGCTGGGGAGGAAGGCGCCTTCCTTGGCCACTTCATTCATTCATGCAATTAACATGCCTTTATTGAGGACCTTCTATATGCCAGGCATGGTACAAGCCCTGCGGATCTAGCATGGAACAGGACAGACACTGTCCCCACCCTCCTCCTGGAGCTGACGGTGAGGCCAGGAAACAGTATCTCTTTGTGACCAAAGCACAGTCACTTTGGAGTCACAGCCCCACTACTATGTGGCCAAGGCTCTACCATGTTCCCTCTCTGGACCTCAGTTTCCCCATTGGTAAAATGGGGATGACGTCATCTCCCCTGGGGCCTTGTAATGGCCTGGCACACAGAGAGACCCCCAAACAGTGCTGCTGGGACTGTCTTTCATATCTGGGAGGGTCATGGGGTGAGGGGGGCTTTGCAGCCACTTAGAAGCCCCTAAAGCCCCATTACTTCCTGGGGCCCAGCCAGCTGGGCATGTTCCTGGCCATGAAACAAGAGTCTTTGCCCCATTTCACAGAAGGAGAAACTGAGGTTCTGAATCCAAGGTTTCAAAGCTAGTTCATAGTGGTGAAATCTGGATGCTATTAATACCCCACCCAGGGCTTCCTGGGGAGAAGGTACCCCAGGAAGCTTAAGGCATCAGATGCAGGGTTTCCAGGAACATGGCAGGCCCTGGATTCTGGCAATACTGAGGCACAGTGCCCCAACCTTTGCTCTTGAACCCATGCTTGCCTTGTTCCCAGTGACCCCTCCACCCTACCCTGCCTAATGTCTCCAAAGGAATTTTATTCCAGCACTGCAAGATCTGGATTGGTGGGGGTGGGGTGAGGGAAGTAGTATCTGCCACAGAGAGAGAGAAAGAAAGAAAATCTGAAAGGGGGTTATTTCCCCAACTTTGCCCACATTATTGCAAGGAATGAACATAGCAATGCTTGTGCCCACTTTACAGATGAGGAAACAGACTCCGAGGGATAAAGCTCCTTGCCAAAGGAGAGAGAAACTCTTTGCTCTGGGGCTGCAAGCACCCAGAAGGTGAAAGAAAATTCCTGAGCAACACACTGGGCAGAGGAAGCTGCGTCTGCCAAGCGATAGGTAAGACAGACCCAAATGGCCAGATTTTCTAAAGATGCTTTCATCCCCAGGTTACAGACATCAGCATGCGGTGCACTAATGCCAGAAACCATTGCTGTTCTTATTAGGGGTGGACTTAATGAGGGCGTCCCAGGCACACAACTGAACACTTCCGTGTATTATCTAACTCCATCCCCCAGCAAGCCCATCAGTGGGGGTGCCCCTTCTCCCCACCCTGGCAGGGCCACCCTGGGCTCAGAGAAGGTGAGAGGCTTGCCAGATGTCACAAAGCATGGGTGCAGGATTCCCTAGCCTCCGCCTAGAATGAGCAAGAGAGCCTACCAGTCTGGTATCCACAGGGAACATTTTTAAGAGAGAATATTATTCTTCAGTTCTTGACAACCCAAGCATGACCAAACTCATCCTCCCGCCGGATTCATGCCAGCTAGGGGGACCTAACACGCCCTCAGACCGCGGCTCCCCAGGGCTGCCGAGTCGCTGCCAATAAATCAGTCTCACGGAAGCTGCCTCAAGTCATGGCCTGCCCCAGCTCCAGAGAGGCCCTCAGTCTCCACTCCTTGAGGCAGCAAGCATGCCAGCCCCCACACCAGGACCCAGAGATAAAACCACCCCCTTACCAAACTCCCAGGGTTGAGGGAGACCCTGGAGTCACTCAGCGCCCGGCACTGGCAGACACCACAGAACCCAGTGGGTGCTGTTCTGTTTTCCACTTGATTATCAGCCTCCCCCATCAGACTGTGGCCATGTGGAGAGCGGCAGGTTTGGCCTGTTCACCTCTGGATCCTGCACATGCTGGGCCCTCAGTTGGGTCCAGTGCACTGACTGTGAAGCACCCTTCATCCCCATTTGACAGATGAGAAGACTGAGGCTCTAAGGGGCAGGAGCTACCCAGGGGTCACCCAGGGTCAGGCCACCAGCTCTAGGGGTGTGGCTCTCTCCTCTCAGCCCAGGATTCCCAGCTGGTCAGGCCAGGGTGGAATCCCAAATGCCCTGTACCTGGGCAGCTCCTGTCTGCAGAGCCACAGTTTCCTCATCTGCAACTTGGGGATAGTGATTCCTGCTGAGTCTGGCTAACAGCAGCGTGGGGCGACCTCACAAGAGACTGGCAATACCACGTACATGTTGGGGGGTCAGTCCCAGAGGCTGCGGCAACATTGTCTCAAAACAGATAACCCTTTGTGTGCCTCACCTGAATCAGGCAGCACGGGGCGGGGTGGGGGTTGGGGGGCCAGGGGAGGGGCCTCTGGTTCTTGGGGACTGATGGGCACGCCTGCCCAGCAAGGAAAGACTGAAGGACAGTTTTTAAGGACAGCTATGGTCAGAAAGAACCACCTCACGCCCCATGCCCAGGGTCAAGGCCCAGAGCTGAGACAGACACCCCTGCTATTTCTCCTCCCAAAAGCACTTCTCAGCTTTTCTTCATGGCACAGATCCTCGCTGATCTTCCAGCCTCTTCCTACTACCCCATCACCCCTGCCGTGAACACCACAGCATTTCATTTGGTCATCATGCTGCAGAGGTTCAGGCTGCCCCCTGCTCACCCCGCTGCAATCACAAGACCCACGTCGGATTCCGTCTTCCAAACTTCTCCGTCCACAATGGAGACAGTAAGTTCCATTAAGGGAAGGAGAGAACCAGGAGCAGGTGCCAAAAAAAGCAATTGCGTGAATAACTCAAGTCACTCCGTTTCTCTTATAGGGTTCAACAATGATAGCGGCCACCATTCGTGGAGCAAGGAACTTTTGGGCACATCACTTCAGCTCTCAGAACCTTGGTTCTACAAAACGGGGAAAATAATAGGACCGGCCATCATGGAGGCAGTTAGGAGAATTTAGTGAAATGATCCATGCAAAATGCTTAGCACGTGGGGCGCTCCTGCCAACACTGGCTCTGAGTACAGCCTGTCGATGTTGTTGGCCAGCCTGGAGGTGACAGCGGGGACCTGCAGGGCTGGGTCCAGGGAGGACTGAGTGACTCTTCTGCAGGCTGTGCGTGGAGTGAAGGGAGAATGGAAAAGAGGGGACGTTTACCTGGGGATGTTGCATTTTAAATTTTGCTTCTAGAGATGCCACCCACCCATAGAGGGGGCCGAGTTTTCTTTTTTTCTTTAAAGTCAGCAAAACAGGCCTCATCATCACCCTGCTCTGCACTAAAATCCCCGGACCAGGTTCCAATGTGGGTGAGCCACGTGCTCAGGCGTCGTGAGCCGGGCGGAGGTGGCTGCCACCTCCCACGCCAGGCAAAGGGCTGCCTCGGTGGTTCTCCCAGCCACAGTTCCACCATTGAGCCCCAGGGAAGGAGACTCCTGACTCAGCCACCTCCTGCCCCGCTGCCCACCTGAGGGAAAGCCAGGTGTATTTGGGGGGAAGGACAGAGCCCAACAACTGCCCATATCAAGGGCTCCCCGGGTACTCCCCCAGAGCATGGCCCGGGCCAGGTGCCAACCTCTTCTGTCATATGGGAAGAATAAGAGAACCTACCTCACGGGCTGCTAGGAGGATTAAGTGAGATGATAGCTGGAAAGTCTTCAACATATGGTGAGCCCTTTGTCAAAAAAGGGTAGCTGCTCTGACACTTACCATTCTTTTGTTGTTGCTGTTGCTGTTTTTCTTTTAGAGACAGAGTCTCGCTCTGTCACCCAGGCTGGAGGGCAGTGGCACAAAAAAAAGAGCTCACTGCAACCTCAACCTCCTGGTGTCAAGCAATCTTCCCACTTCATCCTCCCAAGTAGCTGGGACTATAGGTGCGCACTACCACACCTGGCTAATTTTTTAAAATTTATTTTGTAGAGATGAGGATCTCACTATGTTGCCAAGTCTAGTCTTGTATTCCTGGGTTCAAGCAATCCCCCCATCTCAGCCTCCTGAAGCACTGGGATTACAGGGGTGAGCCACCATGCCTGGCCACATTTTTCCTTCTAATCCCCTAACCTGGTACTACTGTTGCTCTTTACAGATGAACTGAAAGACGGTCCAGAGAGTCAGAGCCGGATCAAGGTCACACAAGGAGTCAGAGGCAGAGCCAGGCCTGCGATCCAGCCTCTGGTTTTCGTTTTGTTTTTTGTAGAGATGGGGTCTTGCTATGTTGCCCAGGCTGGTCTCAAACTCCTGGGCTCAAGTGATCTGCCCACCTCGGCCTCCCAAAGTGCTGGGATTACAGGCGTGAGCCACCATGCCCAGCCCACTTTTACTGTTCTTGGCACTGGAGGCAGCCAGAGCTAGAAGTGCCATGTGCTAGCTTCGTGCCATGGGGCAGTTTCTTCGTCCCTGTGGGTGCTGGAAGCTGCCGAGGCTGGGGTCAGGGTGCAATCCCAGGCCGAGCCAGAGAATGAGAATTCCGGGCGTATTTTTAACTCGGAGCTTATGTAAGAAGCAGTGTGGGCCCCAGCACACAATAGCGGATGACTCTCGCCCAACTCACCCTCGCTGGATTCCGACAAAGGGAAATGTATTTTGGTTTTTCCTTTATTTGGACCTGGTGCGGGGAGACATTGGGTTCTGTGACAGCTGCCACTCAACTGGGGGGCTGGGCGATGGGCCTGGAAGCTGAGGCAGGTCTGGTGGCCACAGGGCTGAGCCACCACCTCTTGGAGCCTTCGTGCTACAGCCTGGGAGTCCCTTAGCCCCCCACACACACTTATCTGTGACCCCTAGACCTTGGTAGCTTTTCTGTTCCTCACCTCCTTAGAAGGGCAGGGCCATTACATCCAAGCCAGCCGCAGGCATTCCAGGTCACTCTTCACTCTTCCCCATCCCCCACAGTCAGCCCAGGAACCAAGGAGGGAAGAGGTTGCCGCCAAAGTCTGCCCACTTTTCTCCTGCCCCGCTGCCCTACCCTGGCCCACACACCCACCATCTCCTGCCTGCAGTCGCCACTTTGCCTCACTCTCTGCTTGCACACTGCGCTCCAAACCTGTGAGCTGGAGGAGTTTCCTGAAGCACCAACCACAGCAGGCCTCTCTCCTGCTTGAAACTTCCATGGCTCCCCAGTACCTCCTAGCTCTGCATGCCCTAGCCCGACTCCCTCTCAGGCCTCCAACCTCATCTCTCAGCGCTTTCTCCTGCACTACAAGCCCCAGCTATACGTTCCCTCAACAGAGTCCTGATCCTTCCACCTCCACACCTTTGCTGCTGCGGATTTTTCTGCCTAGAGCACCTGCCCCTCCTCACCCCAGGTGACTCCTGCCATCCTACCTGGCTGTCAGCCCCATGGCGATGTTCCTCCAATGCCCCTACTCTGAGATACGTACACTTCTCTCCCTGCTGGCAGATGGCACCCTGGCCCCGGCTACCATGATGGTAATGATACTGTTGCTGCAGCCTGGCTGGCTTCAGGGACATGCTCACACATCTCGCTCTGGCAGAGGGGTGTTCTGAGGTCAGGGCCCCTCACCAACAGGCCACGAAACACAGAAAACATCACAGGGGACTTTGGAGTCAGATGGCCAAGGTCTGTATCCTGGCCCCTGGCATTTTTCCCAGCAGCTCAAGCTTGGGCAAGTCACTTTCCCTCTCTGAGCCTCACCTTCCTTCTCTGTGAAATGGGAAGGGGATAAGGTTCTATTGTGCCTGGTATAAGGCAGGTGCCCAGGAAAATGCTACCAGCTATCAGGGCAGACAGAAGTCACGGGAGTACACAGTCTTGCCCAGTAGAAAGTAAAGTCACAGGGTTTTTTTTTTTTTTTTTTTTTGGACAAGGTCTAGCTCTATTACCCAGGTTGGAGTACAGTGGCGTGATCACAGCTCACTACAACCTCTGCCTCCCAGGCTCAAGCAATACTCCCACCTCAGCCTCCCAAGTAGCTGGGACTACAGGCATGCACCACCACGCCTGGCTAATTCTTGTATTTTTTTTTTGTAGAGATAGGATTTCACCATGTTGCCCAAGCTGGTCTCGAACTCATAAGCTCAAGCAATCCGCCTGCCTCAGCCTCCCGAAGCACTGGGATTATAGGCATGAGCCACCGTGCTTGGTGGTCACAGGCTTTTGACTGCAGCGCTAAGACCTGTCTCCAAGAACCCACCACTGAGAAATGTGGAGGACTTGACCCCTGTGGAGTTGGCCCCCACGACCCAACTAGAACCCATCTGCAGGGCCCCACAACCCCAAGAACGACCCTGCCTTGGCTGCCTGTGCACACTTGATCCCTGGGCCATGTCCCCTTCCATAGAAAGATAGATGGGGCCTGGGAAACTCAAAGACTCTGGGCTCAGGGGCAGAAACAGCAAATCTCAGCCAGAAGTCAGAGATCAGAAAGAGGGTCTACATGGCCACCAACCAAGCGGGAAAACAGCAAACCTTAAACTTCACAGTTGGCCCCCACCCGAATCCTCCCAGACACGCATCAGCTTAGAGGTTGTCTCAGCTCTGAGCTTGGAGGTCTGAGTTCAAAGCCCACCACGGTCTGAATCTCCACTCTGGCCCTCACTAGCTCTGTGATCTTGGGCGGGTCTACTTGCTGAGCCTCAGTTTCCCTATCTGTAGAAGGGGATAACAATCCCTCTAGTGACAATGGCCTGGAAACCCTGAGGGCAAACATGCCCGTGTGGCTCCCACCTACTTCCTGGCACACGGTAGGCACCTGGTAAGTATTTGTTAAATGTTTTAATGAATGGCTCACATTTTCATCTCAGCTCTGTCCCCTTGCTTCTGTGTGATCCCCCTCTCTGGGCCTATTTGGCAAGTCACTAAAATGACTAGTGGTTTGGGTAAATGTACAACCCTCCCCACAAATCCCTTCTGTCCCTCTGGGGCAATCAGATTCACATTTCAGCTGGGCGAGGTGGCTTACATATGTAATCCCAGCAGTTTGGGAGGTACAGGTGAGAGGATTGCTTAAGGCCAGGAGTTCGAGACCAGCCTGATCCTGTCTCTATAAAAAGCTTTTTTAAATTAACCAGACATTGGCTGGGCGTGGTAGCTCACACCTGCAATCTCAGCACTTTGTGAGACCGAGGTGGGCGGATCACTTGAGGTCAGGAGTTCGTGACCAGCCTGGCCAACATGGTCCCATCTCTACTGAAAATACAAAAATTAGCTGGGAGTGGTGGTGCATTCCTGTATTCTCAACTACTTGGGAGGCTGAGGCAGGAGAATCGCTTGAACCTGGAAGGCAGAGCTTGCAGTGAGCCAAGGTAATGCCACTGCACTCCAGCCTGGGCCACAGAGTGAGACTCCATCTCAAAGAAAAAAAAAATTAACCAGACATGGTGGTGCATGCTGGTAGTCCCAGCTTTTTGGGAGGCTGGGGCAGGAGGATCTATTGAGCCCAGGAGATTGAGGCTGCAGTGAGTTGGGATCATGCCACTGCACTCCAGTCTGAGTAACAGAGCAAGACCCTGTCTCTAAAAAAAATAAAGAAATATTTTACATTTGATATAGGCAAGAGGCTGGTCCAGGAGTTCTCCCTAAGCAAAGGCCACTGAGACACCTTGACCTGAGCTCAAGGAACCACCACCCACAACCCCAAGGATGGGGACTGAGGGACAGTGGCCAACAGCCTGAGTGACACTTCAAGCACCCCACCAGGGCCATGCAGAGCCGGAAGCAGGCCCAAGGGACTAGCCACTCCTTGGCCCAGCCCTGTGCCTGTGTCTCCTGCCCTTTCTCTCCCCCCCATCAATGACAACTTCCAGCAATAATGTCACCGTGGCAATCGAGAAAAGGGAAAAGGAAAGCAGACCACGTCTCTATGCCAGTCAGTTCCAGGGCGTGACCGTGAACATGGCCTGCAGGCTCAGTCAGTCTCAGTGAATGACTCCAACACCCAGCGGGAGAGAGGGCCCGACACACTAGCCCATTTTACAGCAGAGGACACTGAGCCTCAAGGAGGTGATGCCACAGGCCCAGGGTCACACAGCCAGCCAGCCGCAGAGCCAAGGTCACACCCAGAGATGTCTGATGTCACAGTGTGTGGTTTTTATCAAAGTTGCATGAAAAAGGGAAACATCATTGGCCAAAGTGACTGGCACGACCTCTCCCACCCTACGACCACCCCCAATTTCTCTCTTGCAAGTGTTCTCTCAATCTGTCTTGTTCTTGCTCTCTCTCTCTCCCTCATGTCTTGCTCTTATTCACCCTCCTTCTGTCCATCATCCATCCTCTCTCTCCCTGTCTCTCCTTCTTCTTCTTCCTAGCCCTCCATCCATATCTCCCTCCCTCCCTCCTTCTCCCCCTCCCTCTTACTTTCTCATTCTTCTCTCTCTCTCTCTCTCTCTCACTCTCACTTTTTGGGGAAAAAGAAAACAAACCCGAGGCTTGCAGATGGGATGAGAACTTCCCAGGGTGACACAGAAGCTGAGGACAAAACCCGACAGCCCCCCGCCCCTTCAACGCTTCTTCCCTCACCACTGATGTCACTGAAGTTTCAGCTGCAACCTTCCCCCATCTGACAGGAGACAGCACACGGCGGGGACAGGGGCTCCTGGGGGCAGGGAGGGCCTGCATTCCCCTTCTGCCCTGGGCACAGAGCCAGGTGCAAAGACAGCCCCCCAACTCATGATGGGCGGGAGGGCCCTACAAGGCCCCCCCTTTCCAGGCCCCACGAGGGTGAAGCAGAGGCCTCGCGCCGGCCGCTGCAGCAGTGCAGTCTGGTGAGAGACTGGGCCAGGCCCCTGGAAGCCTTCAGAAATTAATTTGAGTTGACTTGGCTGAGGGCAGCTGTCATTTAGATTGAGAACTGGCCAAGGGCTCCACGGAGGAGAGGTTGCAAGGACATCATCGGAACCAGGCTGCCAGGAGCTGGGGGCAGGACTGGGAAATGAGGGAGGAAGCTGGGTCCTGGGGACCGTCCCTGGCCCTGAAGGAGGGGATGAGGTGGTGCGCGACAGCCCCGGACGGCAGGATGGCCAGAGCAGGCTCCTCACACCAGGCCTGGGTGTCTCTGATTGGGCTCCTTGTCCTGGCACCTCCGGCCATGCAGCCAGTGACCTGTGACAGATGCAGCCCTGCACACCCCCGGGCCACTCCTGACCTGTATGCTGCTAAGATTTGACAGGCCCCAGGGGGCTGAGGGCCGGTCGCTCAGCCTGCACCTTCCTCTTGATGGAGGCGTTGCCAGGGTGCTTATGCAATAGCACAGCCCATCAGTTCTGGGGAAATCCACTCCTCTGAGCCTCAATTTCCTCATCTATGAAATGGGGATGGAGACAGTATCGTTCTCATAGGAGGGAGGGCCCGGGGGCAATGCAAGCACAGTGCTTAGCACAGTGCCAGGGACTGACTTCACCCCATAAATATTAGCTGCCACTCGGGAGAGACTCTCAAATATAATAATAGTATTTGCTGGTAATACCGGTAATGCTGGTAATAGTATTACCAGTAAGTACTATTATTATATTTGAGAGTCCCTCAGCCCTATCTCCAGCACAGTCCTCCCGCTCTCTGTTTTCTTGCCTTCTTGCCCAAGATTCACCCACATAGTGTTAGACCCCATACTGAGTGGCCCTAGGCAGGATGCCGTACCTCTCTGAGCCCCAGCATGCTCACATAGAAACTGGAGCAACTAAGCACCAGTGCTGACACCTCACTGAGCTCCTAGCATTCTGCCTGGCAAGTGGTAAGTCGTTCAACAAATAATGATTTCTATTTATTTAAAAAAAAAAAAAAAAAAAAACAGACAAACAAAAAAAAACAAGCAAACAAATAGAGGCCGAGTGCGGTGGCTCACCACTGTAATTCCAACACTTTGGGAAGCCGAGGCAGAAGCATTGCTTGAGCCCAGGAGTTCAAGACCATCCTAGGCAACATAGCAGGACCCTGTCTCAAAATAAAAATAAAAAATAAAACATTAGCCAAGTGTGGTGGTGTGTGCCTATGGTCTTAGCTACTTGGGAGGCTAAGGTGAGAGGATCACTTGAACCTAGGAGTTCGAGGCTGCAGTGAGCTGTGATGGTGCTGTTGCATTCCAGCCTGGGTGACAGAGCAAGAGCTTATCTCGAAAGAAAGAAAGAAGATGAAAGAAGGAAGGAAGGAAGGAAGGAAGGAAGGAAGGAAGGAAGGAAGGAAGGAAGGAAGGAAGTGAGGGAGGGAAGGAGGGAGGGAGGGAAAGGAAGGAAGAAAGGAAGGAAGGAAGGAAAAGAAAGAAAGAAAGAAAGAAAGAAAGAAAGAAAGAAAGAAAGAAAGAAAGAAAGAAAGAAAGAAAGAAAGAAAGAAAGAGAAAGAAAGGAAGAAAGAAAAAACAATATTCAGATTTATTTGGAATTAAAGCCTCATTGCTTGCAGCCCATTGGAGGAAAAATGAGGTTCAGTGCAAGTCTGGATTTTTAAAAAACACATTTTCAAAGTGCTGATACTTTGGGTGCAGGTCCTATGGAGCACCTGCCTCATCCCCCCATCCATGGGTCTGCCAGGAGTTCTGGGGTGTTTTCCTGTGTCGGGTCAGCACAGCTGGCAAGGGGCCGGCTTACCCGTGTAAGTTCCCACGCACTGCTTCATCCCCGGGGAAGGGCTTTGCATAGGGGTCAGCTGTGCACAGTCACGCACTTTGGAGACAGAGGCCTGGCTTTGAAATCCATCCCTGCCACTGTGGGGTTGTGGGATCCTGGATCAACCACTTTGATGCCTCCATTGCCTCCTCTGAAAAATGGGTTTGGTCATTCCTTCCTTGCAAAGAGGGGGATGAACTGGTACCCAACCGACACTCAAAGTCCTGCTACCATTGTCAATTCCCCAAGCCTGGGCCTAGGGCAGCCTGGAGGAAGGGAGTCCTCGTGAGGCCACTAAAAACGTGGCAATGAGCCGATCACAGCCACACGTGGGCCTCCAGCCATGTGCTGGGCACTGAGCTCAGAGAGGGGAATCCAACACAGCTCCCACCCCCAAGAGCTCCCAGCCTATGGGAGAGGTATTCCGGTAAACATGAACCTGCAAAACAGAGCAGGAACTCCACCAGAGCAAAAGGCAGGCCCGTGTTGTGAGATCTGAGTGGAGAACTGGGGATCCTGGAAGACTTCACAGAGGAGGGGGTGTGCAAGTTGGGGGTTAAGAATGAGTAGCAAGCTCTGCAGGAAGAGAAGACAAGAGGAGCACTCCAAATCCAGGCGTGACTCCTTCCAAAGCAAGAGGCTGGCCCAGGGACCCTGATTTAGGGATGGGTGTGAAACGAGGGAAGAGGAGACTGCAAAATTCAAGTGAAGTCAGTCACGGAGACCACTGCAAGAAGTTAGACCGTGTTCCTGCCAACAATGGGGAGCCAAGGAAGGCTTCAGAGCAGAGAAGGAGCATCGAGAATCCATCAAAATCAATAAAGAGGCTTGCACCTCATGCATCTAGCCTTGCCATAGAACACCTGACTTAGAAACATACTCCCATAATGAGAACCAAGTCCCTTGTATTCTCCAACTCTGAGCAAGGTAGGGGAAAAGAGTCCCACTTCCATGGGAACAGTACCTTGAGAGAGCTTGGGTCTCACTGGACTGGCCCGGTGCCCAAGGCAGCTTCTGAGTCAGGTGACTCTAACTTGGGGCCCTAAGAAATTCAGCTTAGTTCCTCATTCCAGCCCTGCCACATCTTAGGCGGTGACCTCTACAAAGGACTCCACCTCCCTGTGCCTCCGCTTCCCCTCTGCACAATGGATGTGATCATCATGCCCTGTGCATTACATCACCAAGTCCTCTCTGAGGCTACAGGTAGGGAATCGGAAGCCTGAGAGAAATGGGGACCTGTGCCAGGTCATCCAACAGTGAGCAGAAGGGTTGAGGGCAAGTCACTTAATCTGTCTGTGTCTTGGTTTTCCCATCTGTGAAATGAGATCTTAGACCTACTGGGCAGGGCTGCCAGGAGAATGACATATGATAATATTAACAATAACATAATTACAGCTAGTACCTATCACATGTTCATTCTTTCAAATTCAGTAATTCCTCACGTAACCTTGGAGGAAGCATCTATTCTCCTAGTCCCATTTCTCAGATAAAGACCCTGCTAGGGTCAACCCACTACACCCCACAAATCAAAACTGGCCCACTCCTTGTTTTTGTAAATAAAGTTTTATCAGAATACAGCCCTGCTCATTTGTTTACATTTTGTTCATGGCTGTTTTCCTAGAGGTGCATCAGATTGTAAGCACTGGGGCAGAGCTCTCCAGAGAAATGGTTAACCAAATATCTGGGCACCTCATGACCCCGTCAAGGTAACACATAAAATTAACCATCACCGTGTGTAACCCACAAACCTAAAATATTTGCTAGAGATAGGGCTCTTTGCAGAGAAGGTATGCTGACCCTTGAACCTGAGGCCCAGAGACGTGATGTCACTCGTCCAAGTTCGCATAAGAGGAGGTTGCAAGCCAGGCACCCAGTGGGTGCTCAGTCCATGCTCCTGATCTATGAAGATTCATGCTGTCACTTTTAGGGAGTCAGAAATGTCCTCGTCATTTGCTATGGCCCTCAGCTTCCTTCTTGGGCTACAGCAGAAACCTCTCTTTCTACTTAAAAATCAATAGAATATTATTAGGAGCAGAGGGTTGCTGTTAAAAAAAAAAAAAAAAAAAAAATCATTCCAGAACACATCCATAAAAAAGGAGAAAGGTGGGTTTTCCGAGGCCAAGTGAGTCAGCCACGTCAGGCAGGAGGGAGACTCGAGCGGGGGCTCCCAGCACTTACCCCTGCAAGGCCTCTGAGGACCCCCATGTGGGCTGTATTGCCTGCCCAGCAAAGAGCAACTCAGCTTCAACTCCAAAAGGACAGAGTGATGGGCAAAGCGGACAGTGACTGGCCAGGCAAGCAGGAACTGAGTGGGTAGTGGGTGGAGCACTGAGCTGGGGCTGGCCCAGATTCTCTCCACAGCCGTGTGAGAACCAAGGCCACGCAGCAAAAATGGCTGAGCCTGGACTCGAACCCCGGTCTTTGTGAGTCCAGAGGCTGTGTCTTCTTACCCACTCCCTGGTGTGTGCCTGGTGCAGGGGGTGGAGAGAGACAGGCGGAGCAGCAGGAGGTGGTCTGGGCTTAGAAGGAGCTGGTTAATTATTTCCATTAAAACAACGGGGAACAAAGCCCCCGGGGTGCCTGTGCCAGGCACACCTATCTTCAGTGGCGACCACCCTAGGGTTCTGGCAGATCCAGCCTTTGGCTTTCCAGGAAGAAGCGCGCCTGCCGCAAACAACCCCCAACTTGCTTTCCCTCTGGACTGGGCTCTCCTCCCCAACTCAGGAAGCCAAAGCTGGGCTCTGCCGGAAGCTGGCTGTGTGATTTCAGGCGCATCACTTGCCTTCTCTGAACTGATCTCCCCTTTGAAAGTCACAGGAGTGTCAGCTGCCAGGACCAGAACTCCATGACCTAAAGATGCCAGCCAAGTGGGTGGTCCCCATCCCAAATTATCCTGTGGACTGCTGGAAAATATTCGCTGGTCTTTACCTTGGGGGTAGGAGAGAGGATTGAGCGATGCTGACTGGCTTGGCTCTCCATGCTCTCGCTGGGCCTGCAACACCCACTGTCGTCTCTGGCGTTGACCTGGAAAGGTGGCGTGTGGTCTCTAGGGGAAGGTGGGGGCCGCCACACTCCTTCCAGCAGGAAGTGTGGGAAGAGGCGGGTGCAGGGGAGCAGGGTAAGCGACTAAGTCAACCCTGGCCTCACCTTCTGTCAAATTTTCTATAGACAAGACAAATTTTGCAACACCTATACCCCACCTCTCAGGATTTTGCGGATTTGGCCTTTGTCTCTGGTATAGAGAGTCAGGATTAAGACCCAGTGCCTCTTCCTCCAAGGGCAGAAGTCACAGCCCCTTGTCCCTGTGGTCTTCTGAGGATGGCAGAACCAGACCTAGGAAGACTGGGCTGGCAGATGATATTTATTAGGGAAACCAAGGCCCTAGAGTGGTGAGTCAAGGGCAGACGTGTGACTAGATCAGAGGATTTTGGTCCTACTGCCAAACCCAGCACTAGATTCCCTCCTCGTCCCGAAGGTTTAACCATGGAGTTTGTGGTACGCCATCACCGAGGGGCGACACCACTATTCCTGTCATCTCTGCCCTCTTCCTGGACCACCACTTTCCTTTCTGTCTTCACCTGGCTAACTATTCTCCATCTTCCTTCATCAAGGAGGTCTCTTCAAGTCCCTGAGTGGGCTCCAGTGCCCCTCAGACTGTGACACTTCATGCCAACTCTAATTGTGCTAAACTTTTCCTGTTTGTCCTGCTCTTTGCCACGACCCCAACAGTATGAGTTCCATGAAACTGGGGGCCTTGTATCACCTATTTACTTCCCACTCTGACCGTAGCACCTGGCATATAGTAGGCCCTCAGTGTGCTGACTACATCAATTCCTGGGAACAGGAACAAGCCCTAAAGAGTCCCTAAAATGAGAAACACTCAAACCACATCACCCGAGCCTCCAGACAGACCTGAAAAGGAGCTTGTCAAGGCTTCCTGGGTGCCAGTAATACAAGACTTCATTGGAAGGCTTGCCACATTTACTGAGGGGGCAACACTCTCTCACAAACCACCTAGAGATTGAGGAATGATATCTACTCACTTCCCACAACCCCAACCCAGCCAACAGACTTCCTTCAAAGTTTGAAGGTTAGACTTCTTGTTTATTTTATTTTATTTATTTATTTTTTATTTTTTTGAGACAGAGTCTCGCTCTGTCGCCCAGGCTGGAGTGCAGTGGCCGGATTTCAGCTCACTGCAAGCTCCGCCTCCCGGGTTTACGCCATTCTCCTGCCTCAGCCTCCCGAGTAGCTGGGACTACAGGCGCCTGCCACCTTGCCCGGCTAGTTTTTTGTATTTTTTTAGTAGAGACGGGATTTCACCGTGTTAGCCAGGATGGTCTCGATCTCCTGACCTCATGATCCGCCCATCTTGGCCTCCCAAAGTGCTGGGATTACAGGCTTGAGTCACTGCGCCCGGCCGACTTCTTGTTTATTTTAGACCCTGCTGGTATGTGCAAAAACCCCAAAATGGAGGTGCCTGTAATAAAGACAGAAACGCAGGAATCCCCTGGCATGAGCTGACAAGGGCCAGCAATTTCCCCCTGCCCAGGGTGATCACCCAGAAAGGCCACTCTCCCAACCAACATGCCACCTAGCCCTGAGACTGGACCTACAGGGATAATCTCTGAGATGAGTTTTAAGTCAATTCCAAGCATGGAAATGGGTGAAATTACCCTCCACCGCTCCAACATCATCTCTGGGCAGGAAGGGTGGGGCAGGTGGAGGTGTTGGTTGAGGGTTTGGGGGGGTTTGGCAGAAAGGAAAAAGAGAGACAGAGAGAGAGAGACAGTACCAGCACATTGGAGGCTAATTTTTTCCCAGGGAAGAGAACCACATGCCAGGCACTATTCTAAGCATTTCATGTATATTACTTCATCAGGTCCTCCCTTCAAAGGCAGGGGCTGTTATTCCTTTTTAAAGGATGCAGAAACAGGTTCAGAGACGTGGGGTGACTTGCCCAACACCACACAGCGAGGGAGCTGCCAACTCAGGATGAAGCCACATCAGTTTCCAAAGCGTCTTCTACTTTTTCCCCACACCAGAAAGAGAGAGAGACAATGAGAGGAGGAGGCAAGAAGGGAGAGAAAGAGGGAAGGGAAAAATAAAACACGTCTCCCACTCTTCCAAACACCCATCATCCTGCCTTCCCCTTTGGCCCGCCGACTCTGCATCTGGAAATGCCTTCCTGTTTCCTGGATTGCCACAGGGAGTAAGAGATGGGCATACTCAGCCAGGGGTTAGGGAGTGGGTCTGATTCAGGCCAGGTCTCACCCACTCACAGGGTCTGAGCCATGGAGAACCAGGCCCCCAAGGAGGCATGCAATGCAAAAGAGAAAAGCGTTTACCCTCGTATGCAGAGCTCACCCACCTGAGCAAAACTCCTGCAGAGGTGGTTTCCAGCTGCCTGTGGGTGGAGCTACAGAGAGCGCTGCTTGGTGTCGGTTGCCAAGAAACAGGCTTTCACCCAAAGACCCACCCAGACTTTATGCACATTGGGGTATAACAAGTAGATGCCTTGGGAGTTCCTACAAGCTCAGGAGTTCTATGAGTCTAGAGTTGGGTTGTCCAACATGGTAGCCACTAGGCATGCGCGGCTTTCACATTTTTTTAATAAAATCTGAAAACTGGCCAGGCATGGTGGTGCACGCCTGTAATCCCAGCACTTTGGGAAGCCAAGGCAGGAGGATCACTTGAGCCCAGGAGTTGGAGGCTGCAGTAGGCTATGCTCACGCCACTGCACTCCAGCCTGGGCCACACGGTGTGACTCTGTCTCTAAAAACAATTAATTAATTAATTAAAAATAAATTCCTCATTCATGACTAGCAATATTTCAAATGTTTGACAGCTGTGTGTGGTCAGTGGATACTGTACAGGACAGGGCTGATGGAGGACATTCCCATCCTTCCAGAAAGTTCTGTGGGACAATACTGATCTAGAAAAATAATCTACAAACTCTCTCCCAGTCTGCATCAGTGGCTGCCATGACAACTAATTTTCTTACAAAAGGCAAAGGCCCCATCAGTTTCAAGTAGGCAGGTTCCATAGACTGATGTAAATTCAGGGCTGAAAGGAGCTGGTCATCTTTTCTAGGATTATCAACCACCTGAGGCTCCCACCAAAGCGTATTTCACCTTAAGTCCATGGCAGACATTGCTAATCAGCTGCAACACTCCCTCCTAGGGAACCCGGACACGGCTTCAGAGTCTTTCTTGACACAATGCTGCAGGTCGCCAAAACTAATCCAGATTAGCACTTGATATTGAATCTGTAATCTGACCTACTGCAGTCACAAAGAGGGAGACACTGAAGCCCAGTGAAATAAAGTGAATTGCCTGAGGTCAGATGATGAGTCAAGGCCAGGACAGGATTAAAATTCACACCCCCAGCCTCCTGTTCTCCCCCAGCATGCCTCCCCAATTAAAGCTCTAGATGGTGGAAATTCGCAATCCTCAGAAATGAGGCTTGGAAATGCAGTGGCTGAGAATGAAGTAGAATGATGATAATAACAAAGCAATAATATCAAGGATGCCAAGCCATTTTTTTTTTTTTTTTTTTGAGATGGAGTCTCACTCTGTAACCCAGGCTGGAGTGCAGTGGCGCAATCTCGGCTCACTGCAAGCTCCGCCTCCCGGGTTCACGCCTTTCTCCTTGCCTCAGCCTCCCGAGTAGCTGGGACTACACGCACCCACCACCACACCCAGCTAATTTTTTTTTTTTTGTATTTTTAGTAGAGACAGGGTGTCACCACGTTCACCAGGATGGTCTCAATCTCCTGACCTTGTGATCTGCCAGCCTCAGCCTCCCAAAGTGCTGGGATTATAGGTGTGAGCCACCGCGCCCGGCAAGGATGCCAATTTTTTTTTAATCATCTGCTATGGGGCCAGCCCCAAGTCTCAGTTTTCACTGGTACCTTCCTTTATTCTCATGTCAATCTATAATGTATGCATTACTATCCCCCAGATCATGAGGAAAAGGAGAGTTAATGGCTCAGAGAGACTCGTCCAAGGCCACATAGTCACTAATTGGCAATCATAATCCAATATTGACAATGAGCATCCAGGATGCTGGATCCAGGAGCATCCAGCACTGACCACGCACAATTTCACAGTCCTCATCCTAACCTAGAGAACACAGTCCAAGCTTCATCTTACAACCTTCCCTCCCAAATCCTTTCTGGCCAGTAGAGCAGATAGCTCCCACAAGCCTTAGCCACGAGGCAGTGCAAATGCTGGTCAGGTGTAACCTGGATTTTAGAACCACTGAAAGGATGACGGAGAGAGATTCTTGTCACCCCAGAGTCACAGTCCATAGACAGTTGGGGGTTTGAAAAGCAGTCATTTCCAGGTTGAAAAACTGAGGCTCAGGGAAGACAGGATTGACGTGGCTCCCAGTCCAGTGCATTTTCCAACATACAAATTTCTGGAGAAGACTCTGGGGCCCTCCCAGGCACAGAATCATGTGGATTCAGGATCCACCTCTGCCTTGTCCCAGCTGTGTGACTTTGGACAAAGCACTTTCCCTCTCTGGGCCTCAGTCTCCCTGCAATGGAAGTAATAGTCCTGCCTTGATCAAAGAACATACGAAAAGTTTAAACATACAAGCATAAAGTGAAAAAGAAATGATTATCACCTGAACTTCACAGTACAAACCTGGTTATTTTATTTTATTTTATTTTATTTTATTTTATTTTATTTTTAGAGACAGGGTCTTACCTTGTCACCCTGGCTGGAGAGTACTGGCGCAATCACCGCTTACTCTAGTTTCAACCTCCCAGACCCAAGCAATCCCCCACCTCAACCTTCCCAGTAGCTGAGACTATAGGCATGAGCCATCATGCCCCGTTACTTTTTTTTTTTTTTTTTTTTTAAGTAGAGATGGGGTCTGGCTATGTTGCCTAGGCTGGTCTTGAACTTCTGGCCTCAAGCAATTCTTCCCACCTCAGCCTCCCAAAGTGCTGGGAATATAGTATGAGCCACCACATCCAGTCCCTGTTTTTAACTTACTCTTAAATATGCCCATAAAAGGTATTTTGAGTCCAGAAAATAATAGTCGTCGTGTCCATTTATTTGGCAGTTTGCCTGTGCTGAGCACTGCATTAAGTACATTTCGTCTGTCAACTTGGGGGTGGCAAACTACAGCCCAGTGGCCAAATCTGGCCCCCATCTGACTTTTGGGTCTTGGAGGGTTAAAAAACAAAACAAAAACAAAAACAAAAAAACTCTACAACCCCATGAGCTAAGAATGTTTTGGTGGGTTTTTTTTTTTTTTTTTTTTTTTTTAGAGATTGGGTCTCACTCTGTCATCCAGGTTGGAAGGCAGTGGCATGATCGTAGCTCACTGCAACCTCTGTCTCCTGGGCTCAAGCAATCCTCCCACCTCAGTCTTCCAAGTAGCTGGGACTACAGGCACATGCCACCATGCTTGGCTAATTTTTTACAGAGGTTGGTAGGGGTTCTCACTATGTTGCCCAGCTTGGTCACAAACTCCTGTCCTCAGGCAATCCTCCTACCTCAGCCTCCCCAAATGCTAGGATTATAAGCATGAGCTGCCACACCTGGCCTTTTTTCATTTTTTAATGGCTGAAAAAAAGTCAAAAGAAGATACCTCATAACAAATGAAAATTATATGAAATCCAAACCTCAGTGTCCATAAATAAAGTTTTATCAGAACACAGCCACACCCATCCATTGGCACATGTCTGTGACTGCTTTTGCATGACAAGGAAAGGGCTAGGTAGTTAAGTAGAGACTTTGTGGCATGCAGAGTCCAAAATATTTACTGTCTGACCCTTTACAGAAAAAGTTTGCCAACTCCTGTGTTAACTCATTCCATGGTCAAAGTTATGCCCATTTTAAAGATTGGAAAAACTGAGGCTCAGAGAAAGGAGATAATTTGCCCAAGGTCCCACAGCTGGTGGAAAGTGTTGTTGCTGGGGCTTGAACTCCTGGGGAAGAAATCCTACACCTTGAGTTCCACCGCCGGATATCAGTTATTGGTATCTTCCAGAGAGGTTGTTGGACCCGACACATGTCAGGCCACACCTGCTGGAAAAATCAATCCCAGTACTACTTGCTGAGGCTTCTCAGATATAAAATAAGGATGGAGGAAAGGGGCTGTTGTGTGTGTCCTCCTGCCCGGCCCTCCCTAGTGCTCTCCGTCTTGGGGAGAAATCGCTGCTGTGGGCTTAAGTCCTGGCGACAGGGCATTCTCTGGCAGAGCACACACAGCCGTCAACAGACTCAGCACCCAGCCCAGCAGGAGCTGGGCCAACTCAGTCCTTTTTCACCCCACTGCCTCTCTGTGTCTCAGCAGAGAAATTGCCCAAGACTAATTGCAAGTAATATTAATTTTATCAGGGATAATTACATGAAATTAATCCGGCTTCTACCTGGAAGCACTTTGTTACCATTTGCCTTTCGAGGGAGTTGGGGTGGAAATAGAGCAGTTAGGGTGTGGGGAGAAGGGAGACGGTCATGAAATTTGGACTTCACAGGCAACAGGTGTGACAAAGTACAGTCATCAAGTCATGATAGAGGCTAGCATTTAATTAGTGCCAACTGTATGCCTGTGGGCAGTGCTCCACGGCTTGGCATCCCTTAACCAACCCTAAGACAACCCGCAGGTGCAGACGTCTGTGGGACACCAGGACAGCGGTGTGCTGGCGAGAGCCCGGGTGAAGCTCTGCTAGGCTACTTCCTAGCTCCATGATCTCTCACGCAGCTGCTCCCCTTTGGGCCTCAGTTTCCTCACCTGTCAAATAGGAATAAGAATAGTAAACTGTTCCCAGTGGTTTCCAGCAGCCACTAAGCTAGCAAGACAACACACTCATCAGGGTTTGGTACTTCGCAATTGCTCCATGGATGCTGCTGTCACTATCGCCATCGTCATCATCATTATCATCATCATCAAGGAGTGTGGCTGGCAGCTGGGGGCTGGCAGTCTAGTGCCTGCACTAGGCCTAGTTTGAGGCTGGGATGGGGGAGAATCAGGAGAAAAATTTGGGGAAGGCCTAGCTTTGTCAGCCTCCCCAAGGAGGCCCCACACACAGAACCTCTGAGCCAAGACACACAACCAAGGCCCCGAACAGGCCGGGAAGCCCAGGCCGCCCCTCCCCAGACTCCAGTCCCCTACCCAGCCCCTGAGGAGCCCCATTTGCAGGTCAGAGGCTCCCCTGAGACACCAAGAAGAAAAGGGGGCCCCTCTCCCACAGCTGCTGCCGTTGCCAGCCTCCCCGAGGCCCAAGGGGGGTCTGGAGCCACTCTGAAAGGCCACCAGGCGCCAGGGGGTTCATTCAGCTGTTTTCGGGTGGCTCCAATGAGTTCATTTTACCACGGCAGAATATTAAACAGCTCCTGGGGAAGCAGATGCTGGGCTTTGGTTTCAGAGCGAGGGAGAGAGGGAGGCCGCAGGCCAGCAAAGGAAGAATTCAAGCTCTGCTTCAGGCGACTCCAAACCTTTCAGGCTCAGCTAGGCCCACGTCGTGGGAGTGCACGGTGCAGAGCCCAGGCTGGGGCCTCACATGCTCGCTGCACTTAGTCCTCACCACCTCACTACGCCCATTTCATAGCCAAGGAAACTGAGACAATAGTGTAGCATTGTGACTCACTCAAAGCCATACAACAAGAGAGGACACTAGGACCCAAATCCTGGTCCCTAAACATCAAATTGGTTTATTTATTTATTTATGTATTTATTTATTTATGATAGAGTCTCACTCTGTTGCCCAGGCTGGAGTGCAGTGGCATGATCTCGGCTCACTGCAACCTCTGCCTCCAAGATTCAAGCAGTTCTCCTGCCTCAGCCTCCCGACTACTGAGGCACAGACACACGCCAACATGTCCAGCTAATTTTTGTATTTTTAGTAGAGACTGAGTTTCACCATGTTGACCAGGCTGGTCTCGAACTCCTGACCTCGGGTGATCTACCTGCTTTGCCTCCCAAAGTGTTGGGATTACAGGCATGAGCCACCGCACCCGGCCTTGATCCTTTGATGTACATGAGTATCTTTCACCACCCCCACGGTGCCCTCTCAGTGGTAGGGGCTCAGGGGCAGACACAGAGCAAATGGACCCCTGCACAAACCTGCAGCTGCCAAATGCTTCACCTCCCGTGTGCCCAGATTCCCCCCAACTCTGCAGAGAAATGATCCCACTTTCTACTATTCTAATAATAGTCCCTGAAGTCTAAAGAGCTCTCTGGGAGGCTGCAAAACACATCTGGGCGTATCGCTTCCTCTACACTTCACCATCGTGAATGGGGATATTCCAGACGGGGCAACAGAGGCCTGGCCAGCAAGATAGATTCTAAGGCCACTGACCAATTAAAGGCAGAGCCATGAAGCAAATCTCCCTCCCCTCGCCCTGAAGACTTGAGGTCCAGGCTCATCCCACCACCAACCAAAGAAGCTGGCATTTCCTCCCCACCAGCAGGAGCACAGAGAGTTGAAGCAACTTCCCCAGGGCCACACAGCCCCAGGTCGGAGGTCCACCCCACGGGTCAGACTAGGGCAGGACCTCCTGCTTTCAGCTCCCACTGGGAACCCCCACGCTCCTGGCTATCCACGGAGGTGTTGATTATCACATGGGACTTCTTCCCTCAGAGACTTGGTTGGTACCTACATTTTTTCCTCCAAAATTAGTAATAAATGATAATGCCAATTAATGTGCACTGAAGCTTACCAGGTACAGGTCGTTGCTGGTGAGCCTTTCTGTGCATGAACGGGTTTCATGCCTGCAGAACCCCAGGGGGTTGACACTGCCATCGTCCTCATTTCACAGATGAGGAAACTGAGGCTCAGACATAACAACAGTCGTGACAATTCCACAAGAGCCCTGTGTGCCAGGGGCAGCTCTGCCAGGTACCAACCTAAGCCGCTGGCAGACTAGACCCCGTCACCCTGACAATACCCAAGCCAGCTGCACCGCCCCCCCCTCCCGAGCCCTGTATCACAGACCATCCAGCTTGCATAGCTCCCTGAGCAACTCCACAGGTGATGGGGACCCCATGGCTGGAAGGCACCAGTTCTGTGTTCTTGTTCCTGCTTCCAGGGACTGGTGATGTCTCATGCTGAGGAGCAGCCAGGCCCGGTGGGCAGAAATAATGGGGAATAGATCAGGTTTTGCCACATGTCGTCTGTGCTCTCAGGCAGGTCCCTTCTTTCTCTGTGCCTCGCCCTCCTCATCTGTAAAATGGGTCCACAGCGGTAGCTGCTTCACAGCGGCTGGAGGATGCTGTGGGTGACATGGCACATGCTCTACCCTCCAAATTGGCCCCCCGCCCTTTCAATGGCTACAGAATGATGGAAGGAATCCAAACACCATACATGAGTCAGACTTCTCCTCTGATCGGACTCCAGAGAGTGGGAGTGGCAGGGGGTTCTTGGTATGCAGGAATCGAGGGTTCAGAACTGGGAGAGATGGCCTTGCATCCACTGCAACCTATTAGCAGCTGGGGAACTGAGCACATCACCACCCCTTCTAGGCCTCATTTTTCCCGTCTGTAAATGGGGCTATCTCCTGGGATGCTGACAAGGTTACAGCAGTGCATACGGCCATGGCCCAGCCTGTCCTGTGCGACCACATCCATATGGGTGGCATCTTGCTCCTGGTCCGGAACACACCACAGGTGCTCAGGATGTGCTGATGGAACCAAAAGCCCCACTTTGCACTTTCCTAGGTGATGCCACCATGACTGCCCTGTCCCACCCCAGATGTGATTTGTAGCTTAAAATCCTGAAAAAGGAGTCCAGGTGCCAGAGTCCCCTCCAACTCTAGTGAAGAGAGGGGAAAGAAGTGCCCAGTATCCCTGAACCCACAGGCAGGGCCTGGGCCCCAAAGGGTTAAGCTCAGCTCTGCTCTCTCCCCGAATGGCACCGACAGCAGCTGAGGCTGCCCCTCTGCTCCCTGCTGCCTGAAGCCTGACCCCTGACATTTCTACTCCCAGCCGCACTTGCATTTAAAAAAGGGAAGGAAAAAAAAATCTAACCATCCACACAAACAAGTTGGGCAGAAGGGAGGGGGAGCCACGAGGAAGGAGTAGGGGCTGCAGATTTCCTTTAGCAGAGTTCAGTTCACCCAAAAAAAAAAAAATTGTTTAAGACTTAGAAGGAGGCAGAAGGGGAGACGGGGGAATTCAAAGGTGGCAGACAAGTTCTCCGGAATCACCGGGCACCACTACATTTTCTGATTAATTAACCCTGAAAGGGGCCTCTCTCCTGACTCTTCCTAGGGGAGGCTCCGGCTGGAAGAGTTTGCAGTGGGGCAGTCTCTCTGGAGGGATTCACTGAGAGGTCCCAGGGGGAGTTCAATCCCGTCTCGAGGACGCGCTGTAGTTAAAGCCAAGGCTGATAAGGAATTTATCAAATGAGATTTACACAGGGAAACCCTAATTAAGAGGTTAGTCTCCAGTTTAATTGCCTTCCAACCTAGGCAGGCAGGCCCAGGCAGATGGATTTTCAGTCTGACCTCATTAAAAAATAATAATAATCAAATAGAATACAGAGTACAATCCAAAGTCTACCACAGGGCTAAGAAGGGTGGAGGTTGGGGGTGGGCTCTGAAAAGGCGGGCCTGGCCTGACCTAGAATCTGCCGGTCACCTCGGCTTGGCTGTGTTTCCCCCACCCTCTCCCTCTTTCTCCTCTCTTGAAATGCAGTGGTTCTGGCCTCCCCACTTTTTGAGGTTTCTTTTCCTCCCCCAGCCCCATCTTGCCTTGAAGCTGGCATGCTGGAATATAAATTGGAAGCATACATGCCCCCCGTCACCCGCCCCAACTCGGGCGGACGCCACATACCAGACAAAACGACTGCAGGCCTGGTCATCTGGGGTTAAGAATGGTTTTTGTTTTTGGCAAAGAATGTGGAAGAGTCCAAAGGAACTGGTCAGGACGATTGTTCCAGGAATGAAAGGGAAAGAAGAAAAAGGAGAGGAGGGGGAGCGGTGAGGGAAAGGGAGACAGAGCAAACACCTGGGGAACCGCAGCCTGAGAGATTTTTCTGTCCCCCAGGAACTGGCATGCAAAAAGTTTTTGCCTTGGTCTTTAAAACGCAAGGGAAGGCATGAGTATTCCCCCACACACACTCTCTACAAATAGGATTTTGCTCCCTGCAATCCCTTTACCACCCCACCTTTGTTTGATTAAACCGTAAATGAACGCTTGAGGCAGACAATCACAAGAGATTTCTTCCAAAAGCAAAATCGAGATGAAACCTCCAGTCAAATGGGCTTGTTCACCATAGCATGGATTGGGAGAGAAACACAAGCAAGAAGAAAAGTTCTGGCTGGGCACAGCGGCTCACGCCTGTAATCCCAGCACTTTGGGAGGCCAAGGAGGGAGGATCGTTTGAGACCAGGAGTTCAAGAGCAGCCTGGGCAACATAGCAAGACCCCGTCTCTATGAAAACATAAAACATTAGCCAGGTGTGGTATTGCACACCTGTAGTCCTAGATACTCTGGAGGCTGAGATGGGAGGATCTCTTGAGCCCAGGAGTTGGAGGCTGCAGTGAGCTATGATGGTGCCACTGCACTCCAGCCTAAGTGACAGAGCTAGACCTCAAAAAAAAAAAAAAAAAAAAAAAAACCAGAGAGAAAGAGACAGAAAATAAAAGTCCAGCCTGGTGCTGTGGTTCATGTCTGTAATCCCAGCACTTTGGGAGGCCAAGGCGGGCAGATCACTTGAGGTCAGGAGTTTGAGACCAGCCTGGCCAACATGGTGAACCCCCGTCTCTACTAAAAATACACGCCCACAAAAAAAAAAAAAATTAGCCCGGCGTGGTGGCGCATGCCTGTAATCCTAGCTACCAGGGAGGCTAAGGCAAGAGAACTGCTTGAACCCAGAAGGCGGAGGATGCAATGAGCCAAGATCGCACCACTGCACTCCAGCCTGGGCAACACGAGTGAGACTGAATCTCCAGAAAAAAAAGAAAGAAAAGAAAAATCCTACAGGGTACATTTTTTTTATCCTGAGTCAGTGACCCAGGCTGATGACAAAGCAGTGGGAACAGCTACCAGGGATTCCTACCCACCAGGCAACTTTTAAGGGCTACACATGGTTTGTCTGGTAACTGCCCGTGGAGAACTCGTCACCATATATATGCAGAGTAGAAGGTGTGATTAATGTGCTCTTAAATATTATTAGCATTGTTGCCGTGATTTTGAGGCAAGTTTCCCAACACTAACGAGGGACTGATTTTTCAAGCCCTACACAAACAGGGAATCTAAGAAGTGGGTATATGGGGCCAGGGTATTTAAAACTCTAAGGAGTTCCAGAAAATGCACAATTTTGGTCTCAGATCCATTTTCTCACTGGTTGGCGTTGTAACACATCTAGCCGTTGAGGGAATTTCTGCCAGCTGCCGCGGCCACTTTCTCTTTCCTGAACGGCACCCAAGACCACCCTCCTAAATTCTGCAGGCAAATCTCTCACTGCCCACTGGAGAATGAGCCATCCTACAGGCGGACGCCCACTCCTCTCCACTTCATGCACGTGTCATCCCCTCCCCTTACAGGTTCCCGCTGCCTCCTGTGCAGGAGCAGAAGCATCTGTATTTATGCCAAGGCTTAGTGGCGTCTGCGATGTGCCAGACGCGGGGCGGAGTGCTTTTCATTATCTGTCTTAATCCTCACCACGACCCCGCTTAACCCAAAAGGCAGATGAGGAAACTGAGGCCTGGGGCAGTGAGGAGATCAGTCCAGTGGAAGGCCACAGGCCTGGCTTCCTGCACTGTCTTCCTCCCCCAGGTCTGGGACATAAAATCTGACTCCAATGCCTAGCCGTCAGGTGACTAATGGAGGAAATGTGAGCATCCTCGTGTAGCCCACCAGTCAGGTGGGCCCTGACGTCTGTAACAAGCCTCACTTGGGTGGGACAGTGGCTGAGGCCCAGACCACAGTGGCCCAGGCAAATGCAACCTACGAAAGGAGAAGCGAAGCTGACTAAGACCAGTGTTCTTGAGGGTGGGGAAGGAAGAAAGGAGGTGGGTGGGGCTGGAACAAGGAATTCCCATACAGAGGGCTCCCTTCCTTCCCTGCCCACCCCTTCAGAGACAGGGCTGAAGATGCCTGACGGTGAACCAGCCCCAGCCTGGCCCCTCTGCAGGAAATCCCCATCAGCCCTCCTACACCTCAGGGGCCAAAGGCAGCAGGTGCCGGGGTGACCATGATGAATGCTATCTCTGGATGGGGCCCTCACCCCCCAGGCCTGGGACCAGGATAGGATGCACTCCTGCAACAATGCTCCTGTGCTCCCTGGCACTCAGCAGGTACCAGCTACACCGGCAGGCGTTTCCTCCTCACTGGGGTCCTAGGAGATGCCAGAATTGAGCCACTGGATAGACAGCAGACTGAGGATCAGCCAGGCAGCACAGTCTTGCCCCCATCACATCACGTCACCTCCCAGCCCCCAGGCTAGGGGTTCTAACCACTGTCCCGTCACCTGTGGGGAACAAATGGGGAAGACCTAAACAGCCAATGGCATGACCTGGTGACAGCCGTGAGGAGGCAAGGCCCAGAGTTGGTTTTTATCTCTAGCATCTGTTGGTAGGAAATACAGCTCCTCATCTCTGTGCCCATAAGTGGTTCTGAGCACAAGCTCAGAAAGGCCTGGATATGAATCCACACTGCACCCCTGGGCAGGTCACCTGGCCTCTCTGGACTCAGTTTTCTCATCTGTAAAATGGGGCTTGGCATGATGGGAGTTTAATAACTGTAGCCTGTTAGGATTCCTTTGCCACTCAGGGAGTTGGGGAGGAATGCAAAAGAAAAGCTTCCAGAAAGTGAACACCAGGCCTGGGTCACCCAGGGGCCCAGGCCTCCACACCTCCTCGGGCTGGCCCCAGCTGGGCCTGTGCCTTCCTGTCGGAGTGGCCTATGAAAGCCTGGAGAACAATGCCTGGGGAAAGGAGGAAACAGAGTCTCCCTGGAACAGGACATAAACTGTGGCCTGCCCAGCTCAGGGAGCCACTGACATGCCCCATGCCCTCCCACCTGTGGTAAGCTGAACCTTTACCTTAGGACCCCAGCACCCTGTCCTAGGGGACAGCCTAACTCGCCCTAACCTATGGCCCGGGGGTTCCAAAGCAAAAGAAAAGTTTCTGCTGTCTCAGAAAGGGCCAGAACATAGAGAAAGGAAACACACATTATCTCAGATACCTTAGGCTCAGATGAAGCACCGTTAGTGAGCTGTCAGATCCCAGCCTGTCTGTGCTCCACACCCTCCCCTGGCTCCCGGCCACGCTTTAGAGTGGAATCTAAACTGCTGATCTGACCGTGCCTACAAGCCCTGAGCAGTTGGGCCCCTGCCTGCCTGAACTGTCTCTCCCCTCTCACCAGCAACGCATTGTTCCTAAAATAGGCCCGCTCTGTCCTGCCTCAGGACCTGCCCTCACAGTCCCCTTGCCCAACCCACTTCCTGCAGAGCTTGACACAGCTGGCTCCAGGGTGCCGGAGCCCATTGTTAAATATTCAGGAATTCTGCAATCCAGCTGACGGCTGACATCACTTTGGTGGCTTGAAATTGGGGAGTATTTACACCATGGGTATCAGCAGATGCTGCACATCAGAGCATTTATTTTTCTCTCCCCTACCCCAGAGAGCCAGATGTTTAAAAGTAGAGTCACCAGAACACTAGTGGCTGGCTCCTCCTCATCACTCAGGGGGTTCTGCTTCACTGTCACTGCCTCACAGAGACCTTCCTGGTGGCCCAGACTAGGAACTCTCACACACATCCCCTCTTCTGATTCTCTGCGTTCTTCTCTGTTGTCTGTCATTCTGGCCCCCCTCCTAGAATGGAAATTCCATGAGGGCAGGGCATTGTCTGTCTTGCTCCCCACTGCATCCCACCACCTAGAACAGCATCTCCATGTGGTTAAGTGCTTGGGAGTGTTTGTTGAATGAATAAATATGCCAACACTCTCAAAAATAGACTATACTGTCTAGCAAGTTTGAGTATTTATTTTTTTTCTTTGAGACAAGGTCTCACTTTGTCGACCAGGCGGGAGTGCAGTGGCGTGATCACGGCTCACGGCAGCCTCAACCTCCCAGGCTCAGATGATCCTCCCACCTCAGCCTCCCAGGTAGCTAGGACTACAGGTGTGTACCACCATGCCCAGCTAATTTTTTGTATTTTTTGTAGAGATGGGGTCTCACTCTGTGGCCCAGGTTGGTCTCGAACTCCTGGGCTCAAGTGATCCATGAGCCTTGGCCTCCCAAAATGCTGGGATTACAAGCATGAGCTACCATGCCCAGCCCTGAGTATTATTTTGAACATAACCTCAATCATTCACTGTAGTTCAGAGTTGCTCAATCTTGGCGCTATTGACATTTGGGGCTAGAAAGGAGAGTAGTGAGGCCTGTCCTGTGCATTGTAGGATATTGAGCAGCATCCGTGGCCTCCACCCATCAGGGACCCATAGCATTCTTCCTCCCTGCAACCATGACAACCAAAGATGTCTCTAGACGTTGCCAAGTATGCCCTGGGGGGCAACGTTGCCCTTGGGTGAAGAGCATTCCCACTACCCTGCGGGAAGGGTGTTACTCTTCCCAGTTTGTAGCCAGGGACACTGAGGCCCAGAGAGGAACCGGATATGGCCAAGAGTCCTACGTGGGAACAGAGAATAGCTACCTTCCGGCTGACTCTAGAGCCCATGCTCTCACCAACCTGTCCAGATGCTCAGGCCCCACAGCAACCCTCTGAGAGGGTCCCAAGAATTATACCTATGTAACAGGTGAGGAAACTGAGGCTCAGAGAGGTGAATCACCTCCCCAGAGTCACACAGCACACAAGTGGCAGATCCAGGATTTGAACCCAGGTGCATGTCTGCCTCCTAAACCCTCCCGCTGTCTCTGGGGGCAGGGACGCTCATTCACTCTCAAGCTCTCTTTCTCTCCCTCTCTCTTGCTCTTGCTATCTCTGTTCAGCCCAAGTCTGACAAGTTTCTGAGGCCCCACCTGAGGTGCCAGATGCAGGGGTTTAATTTTTCTATTGCTGGCTCCCAGACTGTTTATGGTTGACTCGGGCTCCTGGCAAAAATAATCAGGAGCCGGGGACCAGCTCACCTCACGGATTCCCTCCACAAGAAGGCCTACCATTACTCATGCATATCAGGGAACTGTTCCTTAGGGGCACAGAGAGAGCTGTCGGGTGGCAAAAAATACCTTGGCACTACCATCCCGCTGCTAGGAACCTGTGCCTGATGGTGGCAGGCTGTGACCAGACCACAGGGTCTGACTGCCCTGAACAAGGAGAAGGTCTGCACATATAATCCTCCCCTCCCTTCCCCAGCCCCACACCAGCCCAATAGTAAGGCCTGAAATTGCTGATGCAGGGGCAGTGGGTTCCAGCCCGGCCCCACCCTATGACATGGTGACATTTACTGAGCAAGTCCCCAGTGCCAGGCCCGGGGCTAAGTGCCTGAAGTACAGCCTGGCACTGTTTCCCCTCCAGCCTGCACCACTTGCTAGCCAATCTGTGCCTTTCGTTTCCTCATCCCCAAGATGGGACAAACAATAGCGACAATGCCACCATGCACTTCCTCGATTCACTGATGCCCTACCTATGAACCACCTGGTATATAGTCAGTGCTCAGTAAAACCTGGTGCTGGCATAGTACTTTCTCTGTGTTAAGCAGGCTTCTGAGTATCAACTCATATATTTATTAACTTGCTGAATCCTTCTAGTTCCATGAGGCAGGAACTATTATTATTCTCTTCCACTGATGAGGAAATGAAGGAACAGAAAGATTAAGTAACCTGCCCAAGGACACACAGTTAGGAACTGGAATTGCTGGGGTTTGAACCCAGGTAGTCTGGCTTCAAAGCCTGTGCCCTTAGTCACATAATTATAATGCTAGCTAAAACATCTTATTTGGTCCTCACAATATTTCTGTGAGGTACACACTATTTTTTTTTCTTTTTTCAATTTTATCTATGAGGAAAGAAAGCTGGGAGCAGTGAAGTGGCTTGCCCGAGGTCGCCCAGCTCAGAAGAATCAAAACGCCAGGACTGAAGCCCACAGCAACCATCTGACAGGCTATGATGCCACTGTAGCTTCTCCAAGGTCAAGAATTCTCTCCTGCACGATGTCCACCTCCATAAGAGGAAGGGAACAAGGGCTGTTGTCACCAACCATGGGATGTATGTTGTGGTGCCTTTTTTTTTTTTTTCTTGAGACTGAGTCTTGCTCTGTCACCCAGGCTGGACTGCAGTGGTGCAATCTTGGCTCACTGCAACCTCCACCTCCCGTGTTTAAGCAATTCTCCTGCCTCAGCCTCCTGAGCAGCTAGGATTACAGACACCTACCACACCCCACTCATTTTTGTATTTTTAGTAGAGACGGGGGTTCCACCATGTTGGCCAAGCTGGTCTCGAACTCCTGACTTCAGATGATCCACTCGCCTCAGCTTCTCAAAGTGCTGGGATTACAGGCGTGAGACACTGTGGCCCTGTCGTGGTGCTTTTTGAAAAGGCTTGGAAGCCTCCAGTTTAAGAAGACCCAGCTCTGGCCTGCACAAGGCTTACGCAGATAAAACCAAATCCTAGCTCTCAGGTGAGAGTGCCGAGAGGCAGGAAGGGAAGGCCAAGGCCAAGGGTCAACTATAGTCCTGTCCTGGCTCTGTGCCTGTGCTGTGTGACCTTGGCCAAGTTGCCTGCCCTCTCTGGGCGTTCATTATCTCAACTGGAAAATGTTGTAGGGAAGGGGTACAAAAAACAGGAGAAGGTATTTCCCATTCTAGAATTGTACCTAAAGTTTCATGTTAGTGCCATATTGATAATGAAAAACCACAAGCATGTGTTTTAGGTATTCAGTTACTACAATGTCACAGGGTCTACCACTGTCAAGTCTGGACGCCTAAGCGAATATCTCCATGTACACACACCCAGGCAGGGAAAACTGGGTCAGCAGACACTGGCCCGTGGCGGCCAGTGCAACAAGCTCTCAAAGACTTTCCACGATGATGCCGCCGCAGGCTCCTGCTGGTCTGCCTGAAGTCAGCCTTCTAAGAAGTTCTGAATTTCCATTCCTCCCAAAATGGCCACAGAGGCCTTGGCAGAGAGCTGGCCCCTGAGAACTGCCCCTCAGAGGGTACTCGGGAGCTGGAAGCAGCCCCTTTCCCAGAAGTCACATAAAGGGAGCAGGACTGGGGCCCCTGGATCTACCCAGCAGTCATACAGAAGCCAGGAGCAGGGGATGCACCTAGGGGATCACAGGCATTCCCCGGGAGCAGGGAACTGAGCCCCTCCCAGGCCAGGCCAGGACTGAGCGCACACAGCTCAGATTTCAGGACCAGTTTCTCTGTTTGTTGAAACCACCAAACACCCCCAAATCCACCCAAAATGTGGGCAAACCCAGCCTTTCTCTCTATTTCAGCCTTAATGTGGATGGACTGTCAAAAAACACAACCGCCATTACCGTCCGCTGCACAATCTAATGTCAAAAATCTCGGACGCAGAGGAGGGAAGGTAGGGGCCTGCTGAGAACTAGGACACCAGTTTTTGCAGGCTTAAAAACAGATCAATTTTACTCTAAAGTTTAAAATGAAACATGCTCTTGTTTGGGAAAAGAATTTCATTAGGGGGAAAATATAATATAAAAATACCCATTTAGAAAGAATGTGCTATTAATTCTTAGCACTCTATGCAGAGGGGAAAATTGCATTTTTATCTAAATGGTTTTTCTGCATAAGCCATTTACAATATTCTTTGCCTCTCTGTAATAGGCCCTGCTACCATTAGTACTGGGACAACCAGGCTGAGGGCTGAAATCGCCCTCAAACACATTTAATACATAACCTCTGAAAATCTTTTCCAACAGGGACCTTAGCAAACAGGCCGGCATTCCTTTTTTTAAGGAAGAAATAAATATTTCTGGGTCGTGGGTAGGGGGGAGTTGGGGAGTAGCGTGCTGATGCAGGAGGAAAGGACAAGATGGTTTAAGTTAAAAACAAATGGTCTGAGTCCCTTTAGCCAGATGTAAAATTGCAATCATTTTTTGGTTGGACGATTGCAACTATTTGACCGCCTGCATCTATATAGATGTGTGTGCTGGCATCCGTCACACACACACACACACAAACACGCACACGGGTTTCCATCAAACAAGCAAACAAGGAAAGGATGAAATTTGGGATATGAAAACAAACTATTTTTAAACACTAAAGCAAACACACCAAGATAGTAATACTGCTATTTTCCCATTAAACCAAGTTTCTCTCAATTTGAAAAGCGAGAATAATCTAAACAATACTTCCAAACAAACTGCTTGGAGTCTGGGTGTTGTGGCCTCCGCCGTTCCTGACAACGGAAAAACCCCCTCTGTCGAGAAGCAAAAACAGAGGCAGGGATGGGGCTGGCCGCTTCGCCACGTCCGGCCACGTCGCACCAAAGGAGTCCTCCCCCACATCTTAGCCTGGACGCCAAGACGTCTCAAACTTCAAAATGCAATACTTTTTCTTTTTTCCAAAAAGTTTTTTTTAAAGTCTTCCAGCTCTTTCTCTCTTAGGTTCCCAAAATAACTACTTACTTAATACCAAATGTTGGGGAACTAAATTAGTTCATTAAGGAAATGCAGGGGCCGTGATGGGCACCGAGCGTGGGGGTTCTTGCAATTTCGCTGCCATGAGCGAGAACGCCTCTGGCTGCTCTCTTCCGGTGTTACCTAGTCCATAAATTATTCCTTTAAAACCAGGAGTCTAGAAATGTCATAATTATAGCTGGTACAGGTAACAGGTGTGCCCCCCATGGCCCCTCCCAGGCCCACCACGGCCATCCAGACAAGCCTCTGGAAGATTTAGTGGTCTTGCCTGGGGTGTCGTAATTACTGGAAACGACTCTGGTTTTAAGGGTTAGATAAAGACCCTCTCCAAATTTAAGGCCAGACACCAGTGTCCATTAGACTTTAACGGGCCCACATAAAAAAAGAAATTGTATCCTCATCTCTCCAAATGCCTGTTTCCTCAGCGCCTTCAGTTCATTGCAGACTGGCTCAGCGCTGAAAAGACTCCGTCTGGCCCTCACCCTGCAAAGGCAAGGCCTTGGTGGGAACCGTCGAGATGAGTTTGGAATTAAGCAAATGGTGGGGGATGCCGAGGACACCATTTCTCAAAAACTGTTCTGGCCGAACCCTGGCATTTTGATGGTTGTTTTTTGAGTGGAATTTTAGCCCATCGTCTGAAGGCAGAGAGACAGGAAGGCTGTGGGGAGCCCAGAGAGGAAGAGGGGGGCCCCCAAAGAAGCGGGGATGAAGTGCTCGCACCATCAAAATGACACATGCTCCCCTTTAGAGACTCGGTGTTAGGAAAGGCCAAAGCTGAGGGCTGTTTTGCTTTGTTTTTCCTTTTCTCGGCTTTCGAGATTTATGCATACTTTTTCTTCCTTCTTTGGAAGTCAAACGATGCATTTCTTAAAAGTTAAACACACACACACATCCTCCTACCACCACCACTACCATGTGTCAAGGAAGCGGCATAAAAGGTGCTGCAAAGAGGTTGAATATTCCCAATTGTCCACTCGTGCAGAGACCTGGCCCACACGAGTGTTCAACTCCCAGGCAATTAAGAATTAACGCTTGGAAACTCTCAAGGTCCGAGAACCAAGGCACCAGAAGGAAGCCCGTGTTATTTGGCCGTCTCCAAGGCTCTGGGAGGCTGTGTTTGCTCAACGACTGGGCTTTTTCTCCCTCCTCCTGGACGAGTGATGGTAAAAGGCGCCACTCGCCTCCTCTTCCTGTCCTGGGGAGGTGATGGGAACCTAGCCTACTGGTGACCATTATTCTACACCAGGCAATGGGGCCCTATTAACGTGTGTGCGCATGCGTGCACAAACGTGCGCATACACACACACACCCCTAATCCCAGCAAAATGCTTCACAGGCGCTGAGCACAAAATAAATGCTTATTAACTAAACTGACCCAAAATAGTGAAATGTACAAGTAAATTAATCATACCTTTCCCAGAGGCCTAACAGGATTACAAATTCGGCAAAAATTGACCGCACGGGGATCAATACGCGTCTACTTCAAACTGAACGAGGCCAAAACTTTGTATGAGCTTCTTCTTGGGTGAAAAATTATTTTTTCATTTCTTATTAAGACTTCTCAGGCCTATGTGGTATGTGTGCGCGTGCACGTGCATGTGTGCACGCAAGCAAAGCCTGGCAAAAGTCTTTCAAAGCTTTCTGCCCAGACAATTTAGAGAAATAGTCATGGCATAAGGATCGTGAAATTGCTCCTGTTCTAAAAAGCCAAATTTTGATCCGCAACCTCCCTTCCTTCAAATACTAAACAACGGCCAAAAGTTACATTGCAGGGGATGAAAATGGCCAATTTGTTTTTAGCCAATTAGTTCTCGCTGTAAAAGCATTAAGGGCTTCTGAAGGCTGGACCTGGGGTCTCCTGGAAGGGTGAAAAGAGGAGACTCTTAATTTCTCCAGCTCCTTTTCACACTTGGCTTATCTCAAGTCAGGGAAATCTACCTCTTGCTGGATTTGTCACTACTTTGGTCCCCTTTTTCCCTACCATTCAGAAAAATGACAAATATATATATTGTGTGGGAGGGCATCACGGGGCACGCTTGCATTTCAAGGCATTGGGACCTGCCTACAAGGTCTGTGAAAGCCAAGATCATCCCTGAAGGGTCTTGCTAGGAGGGAAGTCTTAGTGGCCACCTTATAGGATCACCAGGGGAAAGGTCACTCCCTTTTCCCACCACCATCATCCCTCTTTTATGGAAATATCTGGGCCTCAAGGGACCAGCTCCTCTGCAGGCATTGGCCACAGGCACGTCTGGGTCTTGACCTACCCAGGGCCCATCTGGGTCTTCATCCCCTTTGAGCCTGCCTCGGCCACTAACTCAACAGAAACGGGTCCTGACTGCTGCTAACAGACCCACAATGCGCTCATCCAGTCTCAGGCTGGTCCTCTGGATCTATTTCCCCCATACATGTGCAGCGATGTGGGAGCCCCGGGCCCCAGAGGGAAAGCTTGGGCAAGAACCTTCTGTCCTTTGTGATGGCCGACACCAGCTGCCAAGTAATTCATACACCCTCAGCCTAGCCCAGATGATGTTGTTATAAATCATGTCCACATTTATAAATTATTTTCCACTCGCAAACCCCACGAGTCAGTAAACGACACTTCAACTCATGTCGGTGCATTTCTCCCTGCCCCGTCTGCCCCTCTGCCATGCCCCTATCCTGAGAAAATACACTACACCCCAATTTCCATCTACACTTCCTCATTGGAGGTGCTTCTCTCTCTGCCTTCTGATTTATTCGGAAATGAGGACCTAGAGTGTCCACATTAGGATCGGGGCCCTAAAATTTAAAAGGACGCTTTCAAATAGCACACAAGGACCAGGAAGAACCCACTAACTTCTCAGCAAATTCTCAACCCAACCCCTGCTTTCTCTGGAAGACTGAGCTTTGGGAATTTCAAAGCAGGCTAGGTTTTCTGCCGACTTCCCCACCTCTTCTCTGATCATAAGATGGTCCCTCAGAAGTATTTTACTCCTGGTGGTCGCTGCCAATCACTCAACAATGCTTGTGTTCCAAGATCCAAGGGCGTCTGAAAACACTGCTTCACAGTAACTGAAAAGGGTCATATCTTTTTTTTTCTTTTTGACACCTCACCCTGCCCTGAATGACTGGATGAGCAAGAAGCTGTATGTGTGTGTGTGTGTGCGCGCGCACTCGCGTGTGTACACACGTGCGCATGCGTGGAGGGGTTCACTTATTAACTGTCATCTCACGTTCCAGGAGTTCCCAAATACAACCAAGAAAACCAGACCAGGCACACTGGGGCCCTCAACTTTGACGCAGAGAGATTTCTCCCAGTCATACCATGCAAAACGAGTGGCATCAAAAAGACCGCCCCCCCCCAGACGATGTCACTCCAGGGAAATTTTTGTCCCAAGTGTTGAGATCAAACAAAACCATCATGCCCCAAACTCTTTAAATTCTTCTCAGCACTGAGAAGAAAAAAACTACTTTTCAATCCTCACAGTTGAATGCATCGACGGGCCACTTAGTTCTCATGAGTCAGGCTGCTCGAAGAGCGAGCAGGAAAAACAAAGCTGCAAGAGTCTCTTGCCTCAGCACCAAAGTTAGTCCACATTTCCTCCAAAGACATGACCATGGCCATATACTTCTGAGTAACTATGGAGATTGTTTTTGAGACACGCAGGATAAAAATAAGACCTGGTTCTCTTGTGGGTATCCTTGAAGTCCCCAACTTTCCAAAGATCTTCCATAGCAATGGGTCCCAAATATGCCCTCGCCAAAGGGTCTCCCTGTTTCCCTAAACTATTTCCCAACACACCTTGCATCTCCCAAACCAAATACTGGCACAGGTAACTCAGACTGCAGCCCAAGAAACCAGAGATAGACGGAAGGAGCAGAACCCTGGAAGCAAACATTTTGGGGGAGTCCAAGATTTTCCACAGAGAGATAAAAAATGGGAATAAGATGGAAGCTTCTGGTCACATAGTTGATCCTATAAACGCCAGGGGAAGTAGGGCAAGGTGAGTTCGCTGGACTCGGAGCTTTCAAGATGAGAACACAGAAACACGATTTCCCTCAACAATGTGAGTTTATATGGGAATGTTTATTGGGGAATTTTTTCTCCCTTTTTGGACAAGTCCATTCCATGGAAGATGCTCCTTCTGGGACATTCACAGAGAGTCAGCATGTTATTACGAATGCTCTAAGACCTCCAAACTGCTAGATTCAACTGCCTTATGTTTAAAGGGCATTTGGATCCCTACGATGATGCGTAAATTGTGAAAAGATACCCATGCAATCACTATAAAGTTCTCTCTGCTCCGGCTTCACAAGGAAGCGGTGATTATGAAATCACACCAGCTTTCTCAGCCGAGAGAGAATGACAATTTGGGATGCTGTGGCTATGACAAGTCCTGACTCAGGAGGTACCCAGGGTGCCAGTCCAATATGGTCTTGTCAGGTCCAAACTGGAAGCTATCAGGAACCCAGCTTCAACCCCTTGGATTTCAAGACTGGGAGAAACCCGTGGCCGTTTCTCCCCTCCGTGCCAGGGGCAAACACCGTGTTGGGAGGAGACACTTCACTGGCTGCTCAAACCTCGGAGGCTGCTGATTAAAATGCAGGCCGGCACACAAAGCAGGTCTCAGCATCCTATAATAATTACATCCTGAGAACATGATGCCTTTCAAAAGTCCCTCCCCGCGCAAGTAAATGAAACTTAACTCTGCTTCTCGATCCTGGTCACAAAATAAGTTTGGAGGTTTTGCCCCCCGAAGCGCACACTTGCAGGGTATCATCTCACCCATGCTCTGCAAAGCAGGTGATCACCCAGGTGAGGCTGTGTGCTGTCCTGTCATTGGAAGATGGCAGGAAATAACCAGGGCCACCTTCGTGTGGGGTGGCCCATCGGGCACAATGTGCCAGGATCCCAGAACCATCTCTCCCTTTGGGTCCTGTTCACAGTTTCTCGGGGCCTTGGGTGGCTCTGAGCTGGGGACTGTGGCTGAGCTGTTCTGCATCAGGACACAGAGGGTCCCTGCAGGCAGGACCATGACTAATTTGAAAGCCCAGCGTCGTCTCCGCCACGTCGTTGGTACAAAAAGATTACAATAAAGGCTAGGAATTTCCATAAATGAGAAGCAGCGTTCGCTTCCCACAACTGGTGGGGGTAGATGCCGGGGGGAGTAAAGAAGGGGAGGGGGCACTGATTCAAAGATTCCTCTCCTGGCAGGAAACTGGTGTTAGCTGAACTCAGCCAGAGAGACACCTCCACGCACGCTCACGCACAAAACCCAGCGAGGGGCGACGTGTGTCTGCTACTGAAATACTCCAGATCAAAGTCACCCACAGCCCAGGAGGCCCGGGAGGCTGAGATTTCGTAATTAGGATCTTCAAAATCCTCCCTCTATTTTTAGGACTCACGCTCATTCAGTCCTTTACAGAATCAGAACCTGTCAGCTAAGGCCATTGAGACTGAAGGGTGAGCTCCTTTCCCTGCTCGCCTTCAGAAAGCAGATTAAGGGTAAACTGGAGGAGTGACTCCAGATTGGATGGAAATACACTCGGCCATGCATATGTATATATGCGGATGCCGGGATGGGACGGGGGGGGGGGGGGGGGGGGGGCGCGGCTCCCGTGCCTGCCTCCGGGCCGCCGGGGGGGGGGGGGGAGGCGCTTCTTCCCATGCTGAACTGCATGGGGCCCTGCTTTGCTCCCCTGAGATACAGACCCAGAGCTTCCACCCACCTCAGCTGTGCTCTTTCGAGCTGGTCCCCAGACCACTTCATTTGGCTCCAGTGTGTGTGAGAAGGCGAGGAGGCTTGAAAAATTTCCTCCAAATGTCCCTCTTCTCAATCACGCACTCATGTATACATCAACATCTCCACCAAGAGCGATCAAATCCCACACTCAAATCTGTCCACCCAAGACGCGCCTAAATATAGACACCATCCTAAAACAAACACATCGTCGGCAAGTCAAAATCCTGACTTGAGTCAAAATGATGAGGTTGGGCGATCCCGGCCCCTCCAGACCAAAGAACTGGGTGGAACAAGCAGTGGGCAGTGAGAAAAGGACAGAAGGTGAAACCCCACCCCCTCCGACAAACAGAGGACCCCTCTGGCATGAGAGGATTTGGTGTTTTTATATTGCGGTGTGCTTGGGAGGCCTGCTTGCTCCCACACACTCCCCAGACATTTGATCCTATTATATAAAGCTACAGCCTTTTAATCTCTAAAAATAACCAAACAGAGGTAAATACGGTATTCCTTACCAAGAGTATTTATCTCTCCTAAATGCTTTCGGCAAAGCTGATCACTCCCTGGGCAAAGAACACAATCCGACGTTATTGTCATTCAAGCGGAGAGAAACGGGTCACAAGTGATTCTGCTATATTTTCCAGCATAGAGTGAGTTTAGGAGATCCTGTGAAATCCCGGTGACCCACTCGAGTTGGCCCTTCCACAGTAGGAAGAATTTTCCTCCTCTGATTTCACCTGGTCCTGCCAGACTATTTATTAAAAATGTATATTTTATATCAGCACAAGGTATCAAGTAACTTCTTGGCAAGAGTAGCCACATTTCCAAAACCTATTAAGATTCTTTGTGGAAATTTAAATGCCTCTGTCAGGCAAACAAAATCATATCAGGAATCATAGAATTTCATTGCTAGAAAGAGAAATTAGATTAACTAACTCTCACTCCTTTCCTAGAAACCTCAATAAACTAGAAGAACATTTCAACAGTTCCTTATTTCCGGTCTGAAGGGGCCTCATAAGAATCTAAGTGAATACATATTAAAGAAAGCTATACTACTTGAGGAATGCCCTTCAATCTGCAAAAATTGCATATATATATATGAATATATAAATATATTTTGCATATTAGAAAGCAATGGCTATTTAAAATCAAAACAGCCAGAAAAACCCAGTGGTAGAAAACCATGACCAGTTCAACACTGCCAGCCTTCAGTCCCTTAAAACATCCTTGTCCTTTATTAATATTTAGTAGAAATGTATGATTGCAGATGTGTGTTAGGTTGGGGTTTTATGTCGGGAGGCGGGCAAAGTAGACAGGTTTATTACAGCCATGAAATATTAAACAAGCATCAAAGAACAGTAGTTTGATGTCCTGGGATATCCAGGGAGCAGGCAGGCCCAAACGTCAGCTGCACAAAGGGGGCCCTATCTGTTTACATTATCCCTTATTAACACCTGCGAAGTTTTGGGTTACATCTTCCGGAGGCGCAAAAGTCACATGAAGGCATGCAACTCGTGCTGGGTAATTTCACAGGGAAACAGGATTGCAAAGCTCTTTGCCTTCCCCAGACAAGTTCGAATGAGCCTTAAAAATTCTCTCAGGAAAACAGTGCTTTGCTCTGAGGCTAGGAACTACCTGCCCCCCAACCCCAAGTCTGCCCCATGTCTAAAGAAATTCCATGTTCAAATCATGTCTGCCTAGGATTGCTCAGTGCTGTTACTGTGTTCTGACTGCAACACTGAGAGAAGCATGAAATTCCAAAAATTTCTCTGGCATCACTGTAAAAATATCATACTTCCAAAAGGAGCAGGATTGCTTGCAGAGTGTGCACTGAGACTGCTCCCATTTCAGTGTATGTGAAAGAGTACTTCAAGACTGCCCTGAGTTTCAAGATAGAGCTACCAGGGGAAAGGAGGTTTGGCAAGGATAAATGTATTACAGAATACAGTTAATTCAACTTTTGAAAATTGTAAGGGGCAGGAGGGGAGAACACGTACTTTTTCCAACTTCATATGCATTATCTATAATCTATCATTATCTTTCCTTCTCTGTATTGAAATTCTTCCATAGCCACACACCCATTACAAAGATAGGTGGATGATTTTGCAAACTCTTTTTAAATTCATGTAATTCTCACCAATTTAATTGATGTTTGAAAAGGCCCAAACTCAGGCTGGGTTTGTTGTTGTTTTTTTTTTCTTTTTTTTCCTTTTCACAATCTCACCCTTCCCCCACCACAACTTTGTACAAATAGAGCCTCATGATCAGAGGTGAAGTTGCATTATATAAAAGTTGTTGGGTGGGTTGATTAAGAAGTCAAGAGAAGCATGATTTGGAGAGACTAGCTAGATTTCCTGGTTTAAAAAATCATCATCCCATGTGATGTTGGCCTAGACTTTGAGAGAACGACAACTTGCCAGTCAAGTTCCCTCCCCTCCAAAGGACATCTCAAGCCCATAAGACAATCTGGGCACGTCCCAGTGGCTGCACGCCTTGTGCAGTTCTGAAGACTTATTCGTTCCCTCCAATCCGAGCACGGATCGTTTTGTTAAATACCGACAAGTATTTTGTCATTGGAGCGAAGAATTTCAGAAACGGTGTTAATATTTAATCACATTAGTACTGGCATGTTTTACGGCGTGACAAAATAAAATATCATTACAAAAATGGGCTTTGCCTGCAAGGGGGGTAGAAAAAAAAAATGCTGGGACTGGTACCTAGAGAAGGTCTATTCGAAACCACTGGACACCACTGCTCAAGGCTAATGGGACCATGAGCATGTTTTTAAAGGAAAAGCAGAACATTTTGCTATGTTTTTTTTTTTCCTGTCTCTATTTCGAAGTGGCACACTTCACTCTGATTTTCAGCCAGGGGACTCAGGGGCCTGTAGAAAGCTCTGTGTACCTATTTATACAACATGTGCAGATGGAACTACAGGGTGCTATCATAATGAAAAGTTTAATCATCCTTATTTACTACCAGTGAGGGAGCAGGATTCAGATGCAGATACCTTATAAAGCCTTAACTAGCAACCCCAAGGCTACAGAAGCTTCCACTGACCTCAATTCGCTGCTTTATCGAGGAAACTGTCCTTCCCATACCACAGAGTAGAAAACAAAGGAGGTCAAGTGGGTGTCCCTGTTGGTGCTCATAAGGCAGCCAGCCCTGCTGGTCCCTGATGGAAGTCCCTGTCGGCCCGCGTGCAGGGGAGGGCTTCCTTTAGCTTACAGGGGAAATCAACCCTTAAGTGACTAGCATCTGTTTCCAAAAAATATTTTCATTCATCTGACTGTGATGATGACACAAACAAAACATTTCTTTGGTGACATTTCTTCATTCACAGCCTGCATCTTCATCTCTAAAGGAAGGATTGGAAAGCGGATGGAGAGAGACATTTTCTAACAATCTCATTAAAATGACCCTATACCTGTCCACCCAGTCGATGAAGGCCCTTTAAAAGACTTGAAGATGAAGTGCTACTGTTTTTCTTTAAATTGATTCTTTAAATCAGGGTTTTGTTCCTTTTTTTTTTTAACTTTTCTCACCTCATTTTGGCCAATATGTTCTTAATTACTAGGGATGGGTGGAGGATGAGAAGGGGAAGGGGGAGGGGCGGCCAGGGCAGGCCAGGTAGAAGTGACAGGGGCTGAGATTTGTGCTAACCAGCTATCGATCAATCGGGCCAGATCGAGATGTTGTGTACAAGAAAATAAAGGGGTGGGGGGAGCAAGCAGGATGCTGTGTCCAACTCGATTTTAAAAAAGGGGAAAAAAAGGGAGAAGAAGCTGAGGGTCCCAAACTAACCAATTTATGGCCTTGCCTGGGAGAAGCCTGGAGAATGCTGATGCTGGCTGCAGCGTCTGCTGTGCATGCTAAACACCCGGCTTCAAATGAGAGAGTGCGTCCCGGGCGTCCTGGGCTGGGCAGTAACCGCGGAACAAAGAGAAAAAGCAGAGAGGCCGCATTCATGAATTAGAAAACCTAAGCGGGAAAGCTATGCGGGATGGGCGCCTTGAAAGCCCCAAGTTTTGAACCACCCAACTCCCAGCCCACTCCCGCCTCCTCTCCTCTTACCTCCCCCAGCCCCCATGCCATTCTCCTAAAACCCACCCTCACCTTAAATCCAGGGTCAAGACATGGCAGGATATGGGGAGGATGAGAGAAACGAAGGCAGAGGAGGAAAGAACTGTAAAAGAGGGCAAGAATCGCATGGAGGGGGGACACATTTTTAAAAACAAGGTTAAAATGTCAGCCACTGGTTCCACGGTGATAGTCTGTCTAGGGAAACCAAGGAAATTCAACTATAGTTTAAAAGAAAGAGGTAGAAAGAAAAAAATGATGTTGCCTGATTTTAAGAAGCCATTAGATATATATAGATACATATATAGACACACATACCTATATAGACACCTATATACACACACACACCTTATATATATATACATTTTAAAGCTCCATTCAGATAAAATAAATATCTACGGCAACCCAGTCATCCTTAGGTTAGAGAACTGTTATTACTTTAACTGGAATGGCAGCCCATTTACTAACCCCACCCCTCCCACCTTAAAGGCCTCCAGGCCTGGTGGGAAGGGGGTGTTTAGAATGCAAACGAAAGCTGGGACAGGACATCTGTCACCAAAGCCAAGCGAGGTATTGACAAACACGGATCCTTTGTGTCTTAAGAACATATATCCATATCTCCATACACAAATGATGTCCTGACTGAGTGGTCTGGTCTCTGCCAAGCCGACCCCACCCCAGCATTCCCCCTCCCCAACCCCACCAAATGTCAAGGAGGTGCACCCTGAAAAGGTTCCCTGACTCCTCAACCCCCACAGGTCTCCAGTTTTTCAATGAAACGCTGATAGTTAAGAAGAGACAAATAGCTATTCATTAGGAACAAATGTCAAATTAGGCGTTGCCTCTGAGTGATGCTGCTGACACCAGGGCTGGTAACTTTTTTTCTAAAGATGCTGGCACCTAAAAGAACTAGAGCTAGAGGCTGACTAACTAGGAAAAGGTGGGAGGCGTTAACACAACTTCCCAGGTGTCCTGCCAGGGAAGGCAGCACACAGCTGCTAAAAAGTGGAACCTGCCTAAATGTTGAGGGTGGGGAAGGGTCTTAGTATGAAAGGGAAGGGGCAACTCAGCTAAAACTGGGGGTGTGGGGGAGGTTGTGCGGTGTACTCTACAAGATTCCCAAAGGGCTGCCATCTAAGTTTTTACCACCCTGTGGCACTAGAATCTACCTGGCAGCATGTGGGGGGCTTGGGGGCAGTGGGGGGGTGGTCTGTCCTCACAGCCCTTGGTGTAGGCAAACGTGGGATAACCAGCTCCTAGTTGGGGATTAGGAGGGTCTGTGCCCTCCAAACCTCAAAGGACCCCAAGGCGCGAAGGCTAAGGCCTGCCCTGGGGATGGGGCGGGTCACCCGGGAAGTGAGAGGAAAATGGGTGCGCATATACCTTCTTTGCTGTTGGGGTTCTGGGGTTTGGCCTTCTCCCAGGGCGCCAACGTCTTGTCGTCGTCCGCGCTGTCCACCAGGGCCTTGTCAGCGGGCATGTACCAGGCAGCGCTGTGCTCTGCCATCAGAGAGTCCAGGTCGATGGTGCTCATGGCGCTCTTGACTGCCTCGGAGCAGCAGCTGCCCAGCTCGCTGTCGCCATTCTGTGCCCCTGAGGCCCCGACGGCGCACTCACCCTTCTTGCCACCCTTCAGCCCCAGAGGCTGGTCCTCGGAGATGCTGAACTGCTGCCTCTGTAGTTGAATCTGCGCCTGAAGGATCTCCAGGGGGTGGATCTCGTCGGGTGGCGGGGCGCCGCTGCTGCTCGTCGGGGTGCGGACCTGCTCCAGGCCCGGCGTGCCCGGATGGCCCGGGCCCGCACCGCCGCCGTAGCTGTCAGGGGTCGAGGTAGAGTTAGACATGATGCCCAGGCCGAGGGCGGGCGGGGGCGCCTTCGGTCCGTGTTCCCCGGCGCCTACACGGGGAGGGAGTTTGGGCGAGCCGGTCACCAGGGGACTCCTGCTCGCTTTAACTAGTGCCTGGGGGTTGTCAGAACTGGACGACACCTCGTCCTCATTGGCGTAGCTCGTGCTCACCTCGTCCGAGGCGAACTCACCCACGTGTGGTGAACTACTGTCCGATTTGGCCCCACCGTCCAGGGACGCAATGAGGTCTGGCTGATCCCCCAGGAGCAACTCAGCCCCCTTCCCCCAGGATGGCGACGTGAGCGCCTTTTCGTGGGGCGTCGGTGCCCCGCGCGTCTCGCCTGCGGAGCTTCCCCCGACGGCTGCACCTGACGCTTGCTGCTGCCCTGGGCTCACCCCAGGTGCGCCCCCGCTGTCCGGAGCCGCCGAGTACTTGTCAAAGAAGGTGCCAGGGCTCACGTGACCACTGTCCCTTTTTCTGCGACCCCGTCCCCGGCCGCCGCCCCCGGGGACCGGCTTGCCGTCATTCCCCGACGTGGATTCCAGGGTGTAGTTGGGGGAGAGGCTGGTGCCGTCCCCCTGGGCTGGAGGGTTGGGTGGCCCCGAGGCTTTGGAGCCGCTGCTACTGGTCCCGGATGGGCCTCCGGTTCCTGGGGCCCCAGGAGCAGTCCCTCCTGGGAAGTAATCCGAGCCCGGGTTGCCGGCCACTGCCGCGCCATCCGTCTCGTTCTGGCTCAGTTTCCTCTTGCCCTCGGGCGGGTTCTTCTTGTTGAAGGTCACGTTGAGGTTGGGGGCCCCGAGGCTGGCGATCATGTTCTGGCAAGCGGTGGAGAGCGCAGCCAGGCAGCTCTGGCCGAACAGGTTGTCCTTGGAGCTGGGCTTGTTGAAGGAGCCCAGCGAAAGCGCGCCCAGTTTACTGGCCGAGGTGCGCTGGCTGGGCTGGAAATCAGGTTGAGGCGGGTAGGCACCCCCGCCACCGCCGCCACCGGAGCTGCCACCGCCCCCTCCCGCGCTGGGGGGTGAGTTCACGCCTGGACCGCTGTGCGGCGTGGCCTGCCGGCTCGCTGCACCAAACGGAAAGCCCGGCTGGCCCCCGAGTGCAGACGTAGCGAAGTCCGGCGGCGGGGGCCGGCGCTCGGAAGCAGCGCCGGGGAGCCCCACGCCCGCCCCGGGCGACTGCAGCTGACCCAGGCCGCCCAGACTGCCCCCGAACTGCAGGCCCGGTGAGGGCAGCGCGGGCACGTGGCCCTCTCCGGGCATCCTCATCGGGTCCTGCAGAGGGCCCCGGAACAGCACCCCCGAGCCACCGGGAGGAGGAGGGGGCGCCAGGCTGGGGTCGTGCGGGCCACAGTCAGCGGGCAGGCCCGAGCCGCCCATCCTACGGGGCAGCAGGTCTCCGGGCGGCGGGTGCGGACCTGAGAACCACGCGCTCTCTTGCGCCAAGTGCGGCGCCTGCTGCTCGAAGGTGCCCAGACGCCCGGCGCCCGTGCTGCCGCCTTCACGCTCAAAGTTCGGCTGAGCCAAGCCGCCCACCGGGCCGCCATGCACCAGGCCGCCCTGGCTCACGTCCCCGGGGTGGCCTAGCTGAGCCAGGTTGGGCTGGCGCAGCCGCTGCTGCTGATTCCGCGAAGCCATCTGCTTAATCATGAGGGCCGCGTTTTGGCGCTGCTGCTGCTGCTGCTGCTGTTGCTGTTGCTGTTGCTGCTGCTGCTGCTGTTGCTGCTGCTGCTGCTGCTGCTGCTGCTGCTGCTGCTGCTGCTGCTGC